>NC_063065.1:8910539-9210539 GCF_018812025.1 Megalobrama amblycephala
ACAATAGATAGAACGAGATAGATAGATAGATAGAAAGAATGATAGAGGGATAGAATGATAGAATGATAGAACGATAGATAGAGGGATAGACTGACAGAAAGAACGGTAGAACGATATATAGAACAACAGAAAGACAGATAGATAGATATACAGACCAACAGAATGAATGATAGAGGGATAGATTGACAGAAAGAACGGTAGATAGAACAATAGATAGAACGAGATAGACAGATAGATAGATAGACTGACAGACAGAAAGAATGATAGATAGATAGATAGATAGATAGATAGACTGACAGAAAGAACAATAGATAGAACAATAGATAGAACGAGATAGATAGATAGATAGATAGAAAGAATGATAGAGGGATAGAACAATAGATAGAGGGATAGACTGACAGAAAGAACGATAGATAGAACGATATATAGAACAACAGAAAGACAGATAGATAGATATACTGTATAGACCAACAGAATGAATGATAGAGGGATAGATTGACAGAAAGAATGATAGATAGAACGATGTATAGAACGGCAGACAGACAGACAGACAGACAGACAGACAGACAGATAGATAGATAGATAGATAGATAGATAGATAGATAGATAGATAGATAGATAGATAGATAGATAGATAGATAGATAGATAGATAGACAAAGAACGACAAACAAACAGACAGCAGACAGACAGACAGACAGACAGACAGACAGACAGACAGACAGACAGACAGATAGATAGATAGATAGATAGATAGATAGATAGATAGATAGATAGATAGATAGACAGATAGATAGACAAAGAACGAGACAGCAGACAGACAGACAGACAGATATAGATATTATCTGATAGTAGAGCTGGAAACTGACTTCAAGCTCAAGCCATGCATGATGGTTGGGAACCTACAGTAACATGTAATGCAATTTCACATGCAAACTTGACCGTGAATAATTTTTTATTTATCCAGCTCTCAGGTGACGGTTGGTCCCCACTCAGAACTTGACAGCTCACATCAATCACAACCTTTGAAGAAGCTTTTCCACTCAGCAGAAAGAATCCAGGGTTTCTCCCACATTTAAACCTCACCACACAACAGGACTAACAGCAACAAATTAGTAATATTCAGTGAATGATTCAGAGGATGTTTGTTAAACACTAAACTAGATAAATTGGGCTTTAGATATGTTAGAAAAGTTTTTTTTTTTTTAAAAAGTGAAGAGCAGTGCTGCGGAGTAATTAAGACAAACAAGACTTGCTGTATAACTAATTATAACTAAACTTATAACTTAAGTACATTTTCCAGTTGCACGACAGGCAGCTCAGCTGGTTAAAAAATAAGATTTCAAAAAATGCTACAATAAAACGAAACAAAAAAGCTGTTGTAACAAGCAGAATAAATTACTTTGTAAAATTATTATAATAAATAATATAATATTATGTTTAAAATATCACTCCAAAAAAGATTGCACAGGTACAAACTAAGCTTCAAAGCAGTTTTCGACTAATAAATCACTTGTGTTAATATTTCTGCTATAACAACAGTTTGTCAGCACTGCCCGCTTGGGTCTCATACAGTAGAGACGGTGGCAAACTCAGTGTTTGGCAAGTCACGCAGCGGGCACAAGGAGTTTAGAATCTAATAACAGAACGTGCTCGCCATTCTGACTGACATTCAATTTACATGATTACAGACAAAGTGCAAGTCAGAGATTTTTTTTAATTACATTTCCCTCCCTCATCTTTCCACGTTGCTCTCGTCTAACTGAGTGGCATTAACAAATGTTTTATTTTATGTTGCTCAAACAATAAAAACACAATGATATGGAAATTGATAATTATTGCACTGTCTGAGCTTGTGGGTGACAAGGAAATATTGCATCGGGAAGCAGAGATATTTGGGAAATAATGTGCGTGGGCACTGCATTCTCGGAGCGCTCTCTCTGCAAGCCAAAGTCTGCGATTTGAATAACTCAATAACAGCACTCACACACACATATACGGTTTACACTGCAAAAATCAAACTTCAGCTCCCTTGACAATGACGAGGGACAAAGAATAGCAAATATTCATATATGGCAATCAATTTAAAGGGGTGGAATACATTCTGCCTGAAAGTGAAGGCGAGTAGCCAGAATAAAATCGCTGGGATCAGAAGCCCATTAGTGCCATACCGTGATGAATATAACCTATAATTATACTAAAACATCTAAATTTGACTACAGAGAATAAAAGAATATAAATTGTAAATATAAATAAATTAAAAATGTATGATAAAATTATATACAAAAATTATATAAATAAAACTTTATATATTTTTATATGTTATGTATATTGTTCAAACAATTGGAATCATTTGAACAGTATACAAAATGCATTGTTATTTTTGAAAGAATTATTTTAAAAGGACACACAATTGATCAAAAGTGACAGCAAAGACATTTATAATGTTAGAAAAGATTTCTATTTTAAATAAATGCAGTTCTTTTAAACTTGTGAATCTATGAAAGAATCCTGAAAAAATTAAGTAGTTTCCACAAAAATATTAAACATAACTATTTTCAACGTCAAAAATAATGAATGTTTCTTGATCACTAAATCAGCACATTAGAATGATTTCTGAAGGATCATGTGACACTGAAGACTGGTGCTGAAAATTCAGGTTTGCATGACAGGAATAAATTACATTTGTATACATATATATATATAAATATATATAATTGAAAACAGTTATTTTAAATTGTAATAATATTTCAAAATATTTATATACAGTTCTTGCCATAAGTTTACATACCCCTTGCAAAATATGAAAGATGCTAATAACAAAAAAAGGGATAAAAAAATTGCATGTTATTTTTTTAGTACTGTCCTGAATAAGCTGTTTTACATAACAGATGTTTACATGTAATCCACAAGACAAAATATTAACTGAATTTCCACAGATTAATCAGTTCAAAATTTTACATTCCCTTGAATCTTAATACTGTTTGTTGTTACCTGGATGATCGATGACTGTTTTAATGTTTTCTGATAGTCTGTTCATGAGTCCCTTGCTTGTCCTGAGCAGTTAAACTGAGCTCTGCTCTTCAGAAAAATGCTCCAGGTCCTGCACAAGCATTGGTTTTCTAGCATCTTCTGCATATTTGAACTCTTTCCCAGTGACAGTATAATTCTGAGATTCATCTTTTTACACTGAGGAGAGGACCAGCACTGGAGGTAACGCATTACAACTTGAGTTACATAATCAGATTACTTTTTCAAGTAACTAGTAAATTAACGCATTACTTTTTCAATTTACAACAAAATATCTAAGTTACTTTTTCAAATAAGTAACGCAAGTTACTTTTTCACATTTATTGACTGACAGCTCTCCTGTCCTCATGTTGAGAGAAATAAAGTTCAGAGGTGTTGTGTGAGCTGTGTAAACAGTTATTGTAGTTCTAGACTAAATGTGAACATTCATTTACTCATCTCACTTGCATGGAAAACATTCAGTATTCCTCAAAAATGAATAAAAACAGTGAAATGCAATCTCAGAATTTTACCCAAACCTGTAATAATTAACTATATTAAATTACACAAATATACTTTATGGATTTAACCTCACTTTATTAACCAATGTCTTTGCTGCTGATCTGCAATGATCTAATTCAACCATATAATAATAAAATTACTTTATATTAGATTTAGAAGATTGTTGAACTTCCTCCTCCTGTATCCTATTCTTCTATAATTCAGAATGGCTGCACAGCTGAAAGGTTTGTTTGAGCTGCGCCCTCTACTGTACAGGCATAAATAAATATGTATTTCCTTCAGCCTGAGGCTTATTCATTTCACTTTTGGTGTGAAAGGGCCTTAACATTTGCCAAAAATAGAACTTTTTTTTTGTTTTTATTAAAAAAATACTAAAAAAACAAGCAAGCCCAGCTCAGGTGAGAAAAAGTAACGCAAAAGTAATGTAACGCATTCATAAAAATCAAATAAGTAACGCAATTAGTTACTTTTTTTTAGGGAGTAACGCAAAATTGTAATGCATTACTTTTAAAAGTAACTTTCCCCAAAACTACAATTAAGGGATCTGTACACAACTATTAAAAAAGGTCATTAATTACTCACAGTTGTGTCGTTCCAACCCTGTAAGACCTTCGTCTTCAGAACACAAATTGAGATATTTTGATGAATTCTAAAAGGTATCTGACTCCTCCATAGACAGCAATAAGAGCTGGGACGGAGGCACATTTTTCTTATTTTGTTTAAAGATCACATTTTTTTCATTTACCACTTCCCTTCAGAAGCTAACCAAGATGTTTCCCTGAGGATAAAATAAGTACAATTTACCCTGATCATCCAATTCTCTTAATGCATATTCTGCAAAGGATAAATAAACTTATGAACAGAAATGTATATACGCCTGTCTAATGTATGAATAGAGCACAGAAACCTTCAAACTATGCGATGACCAGATTAACAGTCCTCGAGAGATTTAGAAACAATCCTTTAGTATAAGTGTGATTAATAAGACTCATTACGTATAGTGGTATGACACGCTCCTCATCAAGTCTGTGATTTTTTTTTTTAGGGATCTCTATCAATAAAAGTTCTCAGCAAAAGCGTTTCAATAATGACTGTCTTCCCTGCCCTCACACAAAAAAGACCCTAAAGACACTGAAAAGACGACCAGCTGTATATGGAAATCTCATTAATGAAAAAGCATGACAGAAAGCAGCCCGTTCTGAGCTGAAAACCATTCAGATGATTCCAGTGCTGCTGGTACCGTACACCCAGCCAGCTGAGCGGGCATAACAAGCCTTTTGTGCTTTCCTTTATACATTAAGAAGCATGTAAAGCACAAAAAAGGACTTATTAAGGGTTTCTATTAACATCAAACCCCAACATTGTAATCTCCTCCCCTTCGCCTGAATGGATTAGGCGGCGGATGCGGTACTCTAATCCATGTAGTGGAGGCTAAATCCTGTGAGGAAAAGGAGGAAAGTGTGGCATTATGGGATGGGTGGCATTGGAGGTGGTGATGTATGCATGTTCCAGCAGATAAAACTCATTGATTACTTCACCCTTTCCTCACCCGAAACGTACAATCTAGCGCAGTGAAGTAGGGCCGATATCAGCTCAGACGGCAGCAATCAATAGCCGTGTTGATCTGTGGCGTGTAATTGTGCCAGGTAATTAGAGATGAGCACATGCACACACTTTAATTCACTGCTTAAGACTCAAGTCTGTGTTAAAGTAATGCTTTGACCAGCCCAATGCATCACAACACCTGCTGGCCAACATCCAATGGAGTAAAGTTAACAAAGTGTCCTAATGCAGTAAGGACACTGCTAACTGACACCTCCCTGCCAATCAGAACATATATAATGTTTAATATAGGCAAGGCAAGGCAATTTTATTTGTGTAGCACATTTCATACACAATGGTAATTCAGAGTGCTTTACATAATGAAGAACCAAATACATAAGAATAAAAATGGAATGCATAAGAAATAAAAATAACAGTAAAAACGAAGATGGAAGAGTTAGGAAGTTTCAGGGAGTTTTTTGTTGTCCGTCATGCGGAGGGATAACTGTAAAAATATTTAGATTTGTCAGGTAGCTGTGCGTTTAAACAGTACCCTTATAGACAAGTCTTCCTGGACTAACTCTATCCAGAGCTCCATCCAGGGATAACTCTACTCAACTTTGTTGTCCATCAGAGCAGATCTAAACGGATCCCATCCATCAGAGGATCTAAATGGATCTTCCTCACGCAGAGGGATAACTGTAAAAATATTTGTCAGGTAGCTGTGCGTTTACAGTACCCTTACAGACAAATCTTCCTGGACTAACTCTGTCAGAGCTCCATCCAGGGTTAACAAATATACAACAATATACAGTCATGAGGAATTGGAATTTGGACCACTGTGAATTAACAGCATTTACAAGAAAATTCTTGTTTTAACATGACATCTATCATTACAGATGTGAAGATGACAGATATATTGATGTATTGACATTTTGATGCCTGAATGTTTTTAAAGGGAAAATTGATTCTATGTTGTCTTTTATGATTGTAATGATTTAAAGGGGTGGTTGATTATGATTTCACTTTTTTAACTTTAGTTAGTGTGTAATGTTGCTGTTTGAGCACAAACAACATGTTACGACAAGTTACGATGCTCAAAGTTCAATGCAAAGGGAGATAGTTTCTTTTAAAGAATTCTCTGTTTAAGGACTACAACAAATGACTGGTAGGGACTACAACAAGCTTCTTCCCAAGTTGGTGACATCACTAAACCTAAAATTTACATAAACCCCGCCCCCGAAAACACACAACAAAGGGGGTGAGGCCATGTTGGGCTACTTTAGAGAAGAGGAAGAGTTGTTGTAGAAGAGTGTTGTTGCTATGCCGTCATTTTACACCAGACTGCTTCAAAAACGAGGGTCAATTCAACACTGGATTTGCACAAAAGATTAACATGACGGCACATGCTAGTCGATGAGTTGAATTCAACTCCACAGCAACTACATAAATTTATCTACTATCCATTCAGAAATGTCCAGTTTCATTCTAAAAGTTGTAACTTCTTCTTGAGTCTCTCCATCAGTGTTCGACTCCGTTTTGAACACCGTTACTGACAATTGTCATTTTGGCTGCGTGAGATTCTCCAGTTTTGTTGTTGCTGAGCAATCAAAGTGCGAGCTGTTAAAGCTCCGCCCTCTTTTGGAAAGCAGGCCGGGAGCAGAAGCTCATCTGTCTGTCTGTCTGTCTGTCTATCTATCAACTGTCTATCATTTTATCTATGCCTATCTATCAGATAGAACTATAGATATCTGTCTATAACTATAGACAGATATAGCAAAACATAGACAGACAGACAGATGTAATGATAGACAGATAGGAACGGAACGATAGACAAATATAACAGCAAATATAACAACATAGCATTTTATTTGAAACATTATTATTAATAATAGCCTACATTGTATAGCCCTTTAATACATATTGTTTACAGACAGACAGACAGACAGATAGATAGATAGAGAGAGAGAGAGAGATAGAAAGAGACAGATAGTGTGATCTTAGACTCCAACGGAATTCATTTGAAGGTTTTTTAAAGTAAAAACATAATTACTTACTTTTAAAGCTTCAAAGAACCCTAATATCGCTTAGAAAAAATGGTTAGCACCCAAATTGTGGTAATTTGTCTGTAATTTATTCATCTAATGAGTGTGAGGTCGAGACTAGATTCAAGGAAGACGCAAGATGATTGTGCTATAAAGGAAAATCTATTTAAGATATTCAGTTTACATTCCATCTTTGGACCTCAGCGGTGACCTGGCGCGGAACAGGAATTATGAAAGCCAATTTGAATTACTTAACGAATTCCAGAAAGGATTCAAATTAAGTTTTTTTCCTTTGCCTCCTTTCCCTTTCATCATGTCTCATTAAAGCAATTAGCTCTGATGCCTAATAAACTAGAAGCAGTCCCAACTATAAAGCCCCAGCCAATGACAGAGAACAGAGCTGACTATGAGGAAGAAGGTCACAATACACATATATAAGGTCACACAGCATCTCAAGGCCGTCCTTTTCAACCTGTACCATGTGTAGATGTTCTGTGGGAAGCTTCAGGGGATAACTGGGTGATCTATATACTGAATACTTATTGAGGATGCACCATCATTTAAATTCTGGGCTAAACTGATAAAACAATAATTATTTTCATGTTATGGTCAACATAACACATTAACTAAGTATGTACAATTGTGTCTAAATTAATAATTAAAACGCTGACATCATGGGATTAAAAAAAATCTAAAATATACACAGAAACAAGTTAAAAAGTTTAATTATTTTATGAAATACGAGCCAATAAATAACCAATAACAACAAAAACAGTACATACATACAAAATTAAATTAATTCCCCAGAATCAAAACTCTGATTCAATGATTTGTGTGACCTAAGCCCAAAAATGCTAATGAAAATTCATGTAATATAAATATATACCAATTAAACCATTTAAAAAAAAAAAAAAATAAGTGTTCTTTGAGGAGGTCCACTAATAATGTTCAACAAGGCTATTTTCTATCCTGTTTTTGACCCTCTCTTTGAAACACACTGTTTTGATAGATGTGCCACATTCAAGACTTGGAAGTAAATGGTTACTGCTATGATTTTTTTTTTTTTTTTCATATATGTTTTGCATATAGATAAAGCAATAGGGACACATGGTAAAAACACTGTTACTCACACTTGTGTATTGCGAAATTACTGTCAGATCCAAAATAGTTGGTACTGTATCATCTTTTATTTTCAGTCTCTCTGAAAAGCATGCATCTTGTTTAAATCTCTGGTCCCACTTTATATTAAGTGGCCTTAACTACTATGTACTTACATCAAAAAATAAGTACAATGTACTTATTGGGTTCATATTGAATAGCAAAACACTTTTGCTGCTATTGAGGTGGGATATGGGTAAGGTTAGGGAAAGCTTTGGTGGGATGGGTAGGTTTAAGGGTAGCGGTAAGGTGTAAGGGATGGGTCAAAAGTGTAATTATAAATGTAATTACAGAAATTAATTACATGCAGGTGTTTTTAAAATCTAAGTACAATGTAAAAACATGTATGTACACAATAAGTGCATTGTATCAAATGATTAATGTAAGTACATTGTAGTTAAGGCCACTTTATATAAAGTGGGACCAAATCTCTATCATGTTTTTTGTTCTAGTAATCCTGTGTTTGTGTCTCTCTTGTATTGGTGGATGGGGCTAAAGAGGCAATGATGTGGAAGTTAGGGCTGGGACAATACATCGATTCTCGATTTGCGATACAAAGAATCTGGATCAATTCTGATATTTTCCGATGTATAGCGATTCCCTCTCAAATCGATTCTGAGCTTAGTTTTTAACAGCAAATGTCACTACACGCTTTAGACACACCCGTTAGTTACTCTGCTTGCTTCCAGTTCCTTTACACACACCAATTAAACCTAAAATAATCATTCATAAAGTTCGAAAAAGTTTAAGCGTATTTCAAGGGTTTTCGCAGTGGGCTATGTTTACATTAATCTCACGTCATAAAAGCATTCTGAGCTGAGGTGCAAGTATATTTAACCACTTACATAAATCAGCTGAACGCACAATCGCTGTCCAGCACTCTTCTTCATGAGCATTTGAGTGTGTGGTTAAAAACTAGCCTAGAGCGGCAACAGCAGATGGCGCTCTAGGCTAGTTTTTAACCTCACACTCAAATGCTCACAAAGAAGAGTGCTGGACAGTGATCGTGCTGTTAAAACTAAGCTCAGAATCGATCCAGAATCATTGTATCGAAAAAATAGACGTAGGCATTGAATGCAGAGGCGGCCTTTTGTCGCAGTACGACATCATATTGACACAAAATCCAAAACAAGTCTTTTGGGAGCTTGGCACCCTAAACCTCATGCATTGAAATGCTGTGGGCAAAAGTGCTGCAACTGTGCAATTCGCCCCCAAGCTGATTTGCCAGCATTTCGAGTAGTGAAATGCGAAGTGACATGATGTGTAGCCACATATAGTGTCCTATACTCGGAATTTGCGCTTTGCATTTTACCCATCCAAGTGCACACACACAGTGAACACACACACCGAGAGCAGTGGGCAGCCGTATTTGCTGGGGCGCCCGGGGAGTGATTGGGGGTTAGGTGCCTTGCTTAAGGGCACATCGGTTGTGGGTACTGAGAGTGGAAGAGAGTGCTGTTCATTCATTCCCCCACCTACATTTCCTGCCGGTACTGAGATTTGAACCTGTGACCTTAGGGTTACAAGTCATAACATCTAAATGGAAAAATGCTAGTACATTTACAATAAATACCATGTAAACACACCTACTGAGGCAACTCAAATCTGAAAAGCCTGTTTCTTTCTACTTTACACCCTCCTTCCCTCCCTCCTTGTTTTACCTAAAACCGATGGGAAAAAAACATTAGCTTTTGCTTCTGGCAGATATACCTGCCCTTCACAGGACCCGGGGATCATAATGCAATCTGGAGACTCATTAAATTGGATTAGACCTTACAGACAGATTATTAAAAGAAAACCATCAGTAAACATGGTGTTATCTGCAAAAAAAAAAAAAAAAACAAGGACACTTCAAGTGTGTTTCCACTTCTATCTCCGTAGCTGCTGCAAAACTCTGACTTGTTTTTTGTTTGGTAGATTATCTCTAGCCTCAACCTGTGTTGTTGAAGCAGAAAGACAAATATTGGTAAGGCTCCGGTCAGCTAATAGCGTAGACTCGAACCGCCCGCGTTCCCGTACGAGACGTCGCCTGCAGGGATGTGTAGCGAAATCTGCTCACGGACAGTGTGCTACGGGTGCCCCGAGGGGGAGGGGAAGGAAATGTGCGGGCACCTGAGTCCTGACAGACAAAGATAACGGCTGACTACATGCCACCATATTTTCCCAAGAACTCATTTGGAAACTATAGACACCCAGCACTCATGGATTCCCTGTAAAAACTAAGTTTACAGCCCCTCTGGCATCCGGCACAATTCCGCAGGACAATTATGATGCCGCTTTCAGGGGCCTACAAAAGTTATTTTAAGGATCACTAAAACGTTCATTGCTTTTTCTTTACAAAGAGGATAAATCTGGTGCAGACGGAAATCACGAGCAGCTTCACAGACTCAGCTTTCTCTGCAGCTCTGACATTTATTGGTGAATTGACAGTGAGAAATGCATTGCATGAGAAAATAAGCAGGCGGAAAGCTTTCGGAAGCATTAAGGTAGATTTTGCAGCAAATTTTGATTAACAGAACTTCCATTTCATCCCATACTGTATGTCTATTTTCAGGGACGTGTCTTGAAAAAGGTACCGCATGTATCTGCACAAGCGTAGCACGCAAAAGATACACATGTACACTCCTGACGGAGTAAAATCACATGCCATATGTTCGATCTATAGCACACAGCCTTTATGAATTAAATCAGGCCTGCGATCCATCCCCATTGATTAGAATGATGAATTAGGCAGCTGTACTTAGCAACAGTGCTGTCAGCAGGGAGTAGATAATCTCCCCTACAAAACACCTCCATCTTGTTGTGTCTCCTCATCAAACAAGCAGGAGGCTCAGTTGCCTTTAAAAGGACAGACGAGGCATAGCGGCCACCTGCCAAAAAACACAAACCCTTCCCGACGCACGCTGGTCTGGGGAGATATTCGTGAGACTTTGATGGCATGTGCCTGGAATCGTAAGATAATTACGTTTGAGCGACTGTCTGAGCATGTGTGTAGCTCACCAACACGCTCTCGTCTAATGATGAAATACCTGCTCACTCCCAGGAAGTCAATAGAGCTGGTGTGCATGTGAGCCGGTATTTATCTTTTATGTTAATTTTAGTGTTTGTATTTTTTGATATACACACGCATACAGAATTAAGGTGAACAAGATACATATACATAAGATATATAAAGCATATTCTATGCAAGACTTAAATGCAGGTGTTCAGTTTTCATAACGTGCATTCTTGCATCACTGTTGTGGTAACAGTAGAGCATGCTTTGGATGTTTTATTTATTTATATGTTAATCTAGTTAGTTCTCAAGTTAGTATCTATATCTGTCACGCAAACAGTGAAATCTATGGAAAGAGTTTAAAAAATGTATCATAACTGTGATTTTATTTTTATTAAAATAAAAATTCTGTCTTCACTAAAAAAAAATAGAAAAAAAGAAGATATTTTGAAGAAATATCTAGAGGGTGAGTAAATGATGACAGAATTTTAATTTTTGGGTGAACTATTGCTTTAAATAAATTGAATTTATCTCCAAATTACATTTTATGTTTTTACTTTAAGGTAGAAACAGGCTTTTTTTAACTAGCAAGTTTATTATTTATTTAGCATAGAAATTAAGATGTAGCAAACTTTGAAACAGGAAAAACTAGCAAATAGTAGAAGAGAAACTATTTCTCAGTCTGATTGTCTGGAGTTATTTCACATTAAATAACAAATCTAAATTTGACATTTATCATAATGGATTTGTGTGACATTTGAATGTGAATTTTATTATTTAAATTGATTTAAATTAAAAGTTAAAAGGTTGGTGTTAATAAATGATAAACAAAACCAAAATTCTGATAATTGGCCGCTTAGGTCTGCTAAGTGTTGTAAATAATGACTTTCAAATTTAATATGATAATATAATGGTAAATGCCTAATTAATCATTTAATACTCAAAAATTCCAAAAACTTTCTTTCTACAGGCATCATTATTGATAATGACAATACTAGCATTAGCTGTACTCTGTATTTCCACTCAAATTGTTGCTGATAATATTATTTTAAAGAATAAATACTGTATATACACTATCAGTAAAAAGTTTGGAAACATTACTATTTTTAATGTTTTTGAACAAAGTCTCTTACGCTCATTAAGGCTGCATTTATTTCATAATAAACTACGGAAAAATCAATAATATTGTGAAATATTATTACAATTTAAAATTATGGTTTTCTATTTTAATATACTTTAAAATATAATTTATTTCTGTGATCAAAGCTGAATTTTCAGTATCATTACTCCAGTTTTCAGTGTCACATGATCCTTCAGAAATCATTCTAATATGCTGATTTGATACTCAGTTATTATCAATGTTGAAAACAGTTGTGTAGCTTAATATTTTTTTTTTGGAACCTGTGATACTTTTTTTCAGGATTCATTGATGAATAAAAGGTTAAAAAGAACAGCTTTTATTCAAAATATTAATCTTTTCTAACAATACAAATCTTTACTATAACATTTTATCAATTTAATACATCCGTGCTGAATAAAAGTATTAATTTCTTTCAAAAAAAAGAAAGAAAAAAAAATTACTGACCCAAAACTTTTCAACGGTAGTGTATATAGTTACAAAAGATATCTATTTTAAATAAATGCTGATATTTTTTAACTTTTTATTCATCAATGAATCCTGAAAAAAAAAGTATCACAGGTTATAAAATAATATTAAGCAGCACAACTGTTTCCAACATTGATAATAAATCAGCATATCACAATGATTGCTGAAGGATCATGTGACACTGAAGACTGGATAATGATGCTGAAAATTCAGCTTTGCATAACAGAAATAAATTATATTTTAAAGTATATTAAAATAGAAAACCATCATTTTAAATTGTAATAATATTTCACAATATTACTGTTTGTTCTGTATTATTATGAAATAAATGCAGCCTTAATGAGCATAAGAGACTTCGTTCAAAAACATTAAAAATAGTTTCCAAACTTTTGACTAGTAGTATATATATATATATATATATATATATATATATATATATATATATATATATATATATATATATATATATAAGCATTTTCACTATTTGCAGGCCTTCTGAGTGTGTCAGTTTAAGATCATATATGTGGGCAAATTCAACTTGAGTTTTTGCGGTTGTAGTGCTGAACACAGCTGCCGATTTCTCAACACGGCCAAACGAAAGGTTAAAAAGCAGAAAAACCGAAGAAAGCTAAACAGATGGGTCCAGTGCCAGGAAAGAGCCCATTGAAATCTGGAAACAACACTAGGTTCTTCTTTTTCTACAGCTGATTGGTCAGTGAGAGTCCTAAGTAAGGGCAGGTGAAAAGATGAGGGTTGAGGGTGATGGAGGAGACGCACCTCACAGCCTTTCTCTCCATTTCTTTTCCAGTGTTTTTTCTCCATTTTCTTCGTCGCAGTAGAGAGGAGCGCAGCATGAGTCTGGACCCGAGGGTTCAAGGCCAGGATACTCTGAATAGATGGAGAGAGAGAAATAGTCAAGGTACGCTAAGGTAGTTTCATATTATGCATAACTTGCGATACACAACGGCTTTTGCTTGTGTGTGTGTGTGTGTGTGTGTGTGTGTGTGTGTGTGTGTGTGAGAGAGAGAGAGAGAGAGAGTCTGAGCACTCCCACTCACATTCTTGTACTTGAACAAATGTGAGTCTCGGCAAGGACATTTCCAGCGCTCTGGGAAAATAGCACGCTTAAAGTTTCACAGCTGAACAATTAAGGGAGTTCTGAGGACAAATCAAAAGGCATGCCAACAGGCTGTCTTTAAAAAATCAAGAGTGTTTTAGCAGATGCTTGTCATTCCTAAACTAACATGCCGCAGCATCGCTTCACACTGGAGAGATACAGACAGCTGACCTTCAAACTCATTCACTTTCAAATACGCAATTCTTCTGCAAAAACACAAACAACCATTCAGACAATGTTCAGACAAAGCTTCCCACACAGCCATGTATATGAAAGGATTTTAAAAAATTCTTAAGAGGGTAGTGGTGTTTGCTAAGGCAGAATCTAGGGCTGTCACGATTCCTCAATTAAATTAAAAAAAAAAAAAATCCTCAATTGCAATTTGTCCGTGTCAAATAACAGCCGAAATACGGGAAATGGCGCATTCTACAAACGAGAATCTATAAACCGCATTAGACCGTTTTCTAAGGCTACACGATATATTAAAACCATTTAAAAACCATACTATAGCATATTGCTATTGTGAATTCACAAAGGCTGCGATTCAATTAAATAAATATATGCCCTGCGGGCAGTGTTGGGGGTAACACATTACAAGTAACTCAAGTTTCGTAATCAGGTTACTTTTTTCAAGCAACTAGTAAAATAACGCATTACTTTTAAATTTACAAAAAAAATAAGTTACTTTTTCAAATAAGTAACGCAAGTTACTTCGTTTTTCCCACTGAATGATACCTCTTCTGTCCTCATGTTGAGAGAAATCGGAAGTGCAGAGGCCTTGTGTTCGCTGATGATGGTTATTGTAGTTCTAGACCAAATGTTAGCAGGCATTTACTCATCTCACTTGCACAAAAACAGATTCAGTATTCCTCAAAAAGAACAAATCTGTGAAACGCAAACTCAAAATATTATGCAAACCTGCAATAATTAAACAAAAATTAACACAAATACACTTTATGTATTTAAAGGATTTGTCCACTTTTAAATAAGCTTTTCCTGATAATTTACTCACCCCCATGTCATCCAAGATGTTCTTGTCTTTCTTTCGTCAGTTGAAAAGAAATTAAGGTTTTTGAGGAAAACATTCCAGGATTTTTCTCCATATAGTGGATTTCAATGGCTACCAACAGGTTGAAGGTCCAAACTGCAGTTTCAGTGTAGCTTCAAAGGGCTTTAAACGATACCAAACGAGGAATAAGAGTCTTATCTAGAGAAACGATCGGTAATTTTTGAAAAAAAATGCAACCGTTTATGCTTTATAAACACAAAATAACGTTATCGCCTTGAATGTACTTTACGTTTCCTTCAAAGGGCTTTAAACGATACCAGACGAGGAATAAGGGTCTTATCCTTTTACTGTCTATGGTCTTATCTAACGAAACGATCGGTCATTTTCGAAAAAATACAACCGTTAATGCTTTATAAACACAAAGTATCGCCTTGTACTTCCCGTTTCCGCATTCTTCAAAACGCTTGCGCTGAATGTCCTACGCCTTCCCTATTCTACTTACGGAAAAAAATGAAACTGCCGCCGCATTTGTTCCGTAAGTAGAATAAAGGGTATGCATCGATGTCACTTTACCGCCGGAACGCGCTCCCTCAGCTGGACTGAGTGGCTAAAAAAAACCTGCCGCGTGACTGGATTTAATAGGGGAAACTGCGAAAACGCGAGTAAAACAAACGATTACACTAAAGGTTGGACTCGAAAGTGTTCCTTGCAACTTGTCAAATAAACCTAATCCATGGATATTGACATGCAGCCAGGAGTCGTGTTTCCTGACATTTATGCCTGTTATCGACGCCGGGGAAATACATAAAGCAAATCTGCCTGTGAATATTTTATATAACTACAATATAGGTAGGTTTAAATCCGCGTAATCACTTATATCAATGTTTTATCGTCATATTGTCCAGTCCTTAAAACTTATATAGTTTTATAGAATAGTTTTTGTCAGTGTTTATTTAAAAACACCCAATTATGCAGAATATAAGATGGAAAATATTTAATTAATGAGTTGTCAACATAATATATAACAATTCAATATATACGGTATGATTTTTACCTCAAAATTCAACAATTCCACACAAAATGATAACTTCAAATCCACGTTTCTCTGCCGGGAGTCCAGCTGTTTCTGTGATCCATTTGCTTCTTTTTTCTGTAGCTTTCGGCACTCTTTAAATATATACCTCGGGTTTTGTGCCAAAGCTATTTGTACACTCAGTCGCAAAGCTCTTTTCCGTTTTGTACGTGTTTTGTGTGTTTTTCGCGACATTCAAGCTGAAAACCAAAGATGCCGCTCAGTCTTTTGCCACTCAGTGGGTGTGACCGCAGTCGTAATGGTCGACGGTGACGTCACGTGCATACCCTCGATAGGGAAGGCGTAGGACATTCAGCGCAAGCATTTTGAAGAGTGCGGAAACGGAAAGTACGTTTAAGGCGATACTTTGTGTTTATAAAGCATAAACGGTTGTATTTTTTTCGAAAATGACCATTCATTTCGCTAGATAAGACCCTTATTCCTCGTTTGGTATCGTTTAAAGCCCTTTGAAGCTACACTGAAACTGACATTTGGACCTTCAACCTGTTGGTAGCCTTTGAAATCCACTATATGGAGAAAAATCCTGGAATGTTCTCCTCAAAAACCATAATTTCTTTTCGACTGACGAAAGAAAGACATGAACATCTTGGATGACATGGGGGTGAGTAAATTATCAGGAAAAGTTTATTTAAAAGTGGACTAATCCTTTAATCTCACTTTATTATGCAATGTTTTTGCTGCTGAACTTCAATAATCTAGTTCAACCATACGAATATGCAAAAAATGACTTTAGATAAACGTCACATTTTTTTCTTTTATTTTTACTTTTTTTTTATTGCTGAAGCAAGAGTGTTGAACTTTCTTCTCTTGCATCCTATTCTTCTGCAATCAAGAAGAGCAGCACAGCTGAAAGGTTTCTTTGAGCTGCGCCCTCTACTGTACAGGAGTGAATTTGCATTTCATTCAGCCTGAGGCTTATTCATTTCACTTTAGGTGTGAAGGGCCTTAAAGGGATAGTTCACCCAAAAATGAAAATTTGGTGTTTATCTGCTTACCCTCAGCGCATCCAAGATGTAGGTGACTTTGTTTCCTCAGTAGAACACAAATGATGATTTTTAACTCCAACCGTTGCCGTCTGTCAGTCAAATAATGCTAGTGGATGGGAACTTCTACTATAAGAGTAAATAAAACTTGCATAGGCAAGTCCAAATTATACCCTGCGGATCGTGACGACACATTGATGTCCTTAGACACGAAACGATCGGTTTGTGCGATAAACCGAACAGTATTTATATCATTTTTTACCTCTAATACACCACTATGTCCAACTGCATTCAGCACTCGTTAGTAAGGTCTGATCACGCTCTGACAGCGGCAGTGATGTCTAGCTCTCATTGAAGTATATGCGCGAGACATCACTGCAGTTGTCAGAGCGCGATCAGACCTCACTAAGCGAATGCTGAACGCAGTTGGACATAGTGGTGTATTAGAGTTAAAAAATGATATAAATACTGTTCGGTTTATCGCACAAACCGATCGTTTCGTGTCTTAGGACATTAATGTGTCGTCACGAGCTGCAGGGTTTAATTTGGACTTGTCTATGCAAGTTTTATTTACTCTTATAGTAGAAGTTCCCATCCACTAGCATTATTTGACTGACAGACGGCAACGGTTGGAGTTAAAAATCATCATTTGTGTTCTACTGAAGAAACAAAGTCACCTACATCTTGGATGCGCTGGGGGTAAGCAGATAAACATCAAATTTTCATTTTTGGGTGAACTATCCCTTTAAGATTTGCCAAAACTAGAACTTTATTTTATTATTAAAAAAAGTAATGCAAAAGTAACATAATGCATTACTTTCCATAAAAAGTAATAATGTGATGCAATTAGTTACTTTTTTATTGAGTAATGCAATATTGCATTTTTAAAAGTAACTTTCCCCAACACTGCCTGCAGGTTTAATATATATGAACACAATAAAAAACATTTAGAATATAACATATTATCCACCATACAGCAATGTTATTGGAACTACCCACAACACCCTAGCAACCACATAGCAGGAATTTCCTGCTATGTACAGCAATATCCAATCAATAACTTTAACAAATGCTGTTACAAAATTGTGTGTGGCACATGAGAAAATAAGACAGACAATAATGTAAATATGAGTTTTTTCTTTTTTTCTCTTTCCTGTAGATCACAGGTGTAGTTCAGCCTCTCAGAGTACCTGAGGCCACTTCCCTTTAATCAAACGTGAGTGTCTCTCTGTGCCCCTCTCCAGCACCATGCCGTTATCGACCCCTCCCCTCTCATCCTGACAACAAACACACAGGCTCACACCTCTCCATTACAATCAGGAGTGACCCACTCAGCGCCAGAGACCAAGTGCTCCTGCAGGCTAGCAGCCAAACCAATCCGTAATCACATCCCATCTCGTTTCAACATTCATTCAGATGCCTGTACGAAAACATAGCCTTTGTGTTTTTTGATTGGAGGAGCCGAGTTTGAAGCTTTTGTAAAATAAATGAAATATGTAAATGTACAACGATTGAATTTCATTATTAATGCTAGGCAATCATAAACATCCCACAGTTCAGCAAATGAAATAATAAAATAATTTGAAAAACTGAATTTGAATAGATAAAGCACATTGTTTTCAAATATAAAAAAATGAAAATATTAAAATGATCAAAAAAATTTAATAATTTATTTGTGATAAATATAATCAATATAATTTTTAAATATATACTACCATTCAAAAGTTTTTAGCTGGTATGATTTATTTTTAATGTTTTTGAAAGAAGACTCTTGCTTACCATGGCTGCATTTATTTGAACAAAAATACAGTAAAAAATAAAAAATCATATTTTGCATAATATTACAATTTAAAACTGTTTTCCATTTTAGTATTTTTTATGTAATTTATTTCTGTGATGCAAAGCTGAATTTTCAGCACCATTACTCACATGATCCTTCAGAAATCATTCTAATATGCTGATTTGCAGCTCAAGAAACATTTATTATTATTATCAATGTTGAAAACATGCTGCTTAATATTTTTGTGGAAACTTTTACATTTTCTTGCAGATTCTTTGATGAATAGAAAGTTTAAGAGAACAGCTTTTATTTGAAATAGCAATCTTTTGTAACGTATGTATGTATGTATATATATATATATATATATATATATATATATATATATATATATTATGATATATTATATTAGAGCTGCATGATTAATTGTAAAAAGATTGCGATCTCGATTCAAACACCCACGCGATCTTATTTTATTAAAGACCATGTTTCGCCAGTGTCTATTAAATCTTTGACAAAATCATACTGGAACATTCAAATCTGTGTTCTTTTTGCTGTGCTGAGCCAGAGGGAGCAGTTTTGAACCACACAGTTATTTTTGTGTTACAAATATTAAAATGATCACAAAAGTACTGAAATAGAAGTTTAAAGTTAAGGTGATGATACATGGGGCAACTTTTTGAGCAATGTTGCTGGGCAATGTTGCCGTCAACGGGCAACCTGATGAGACACAGGGCAACTAATTAGGGCAACAGACAGTTGGCAGCAACTAATCAGAGAGGAGCAAATCTATTGCCAACTCAATAAATACTTTATTATAAACACTTGTTAGGCACTTTATTTCAACTTTTCAAATATTTTCTTCATTTTTATTAAAAATAAATGCCTTTCTGATCTGATTTGTGACAGGAAAAGGGAGAAGAGCGAGTTCGGCAAAAGGCGGATTCGAACCCGCGTCGATCGCATCAAAAGCTATTCAAATGTCAAACACCCTACAGCCTACGTTATTACGGACGTTGAAAAACCCGTCTTTTTAGTATTTAACTGAAATCATTCAATAGCTTCATTACAGCATACACACATTACTTTCGGACAGTTGTTGATATTTTAAGCAATATATGAGGTAAATTCCCTGTTTTGGGTTGACGCATGACAACTTACTAGCGTAAAAAGATAAAAGTTCACACTCCTTTTCTCCGCTCCACTGCCGCTGAGAGGCCGCCATCTTGTTTGAATTTTTTCTGAAATCTCCGAACCGGTCACGTGATCGGCTGCTAACATTCTGATTGGAGGATCCCAAAAAATTGCCCACGACCGATCTAACGTATCCAGATATATATTTGTTGCTCATTCACAGTGGGAAAGTGCCCAAGCAACGTTGCTCGGCAACATTGCTCAAAAAGTTGCCCCGTGTATCATCACCTTTAGGATATAAACGCATGTGTACAATAGTGATCAAAATCGCGCAAACCACATTTGAAACTAACATGGTGCTCCAAATAACGGTTATATCAATTACATCGTAGGCCACTAGGTGGCGACAAGTGACTGAAAATGTATTTGTCATTGAATCATTCATTCAAAAGATTCGTTCAAAACCACTGATTCATCCAGTAATGAAACAAGTATTTATTAATGAGTCATTCATTCAAAACCGATTTTTTAAATAATCCATTCAAATTAATTGAACATTTTTCCAGCAATTAAAGGGGCTCTATGTAGGAATGACACCCAGTGGTCGAAATAGGTACTGCAGTCCAAATTCAAAATATCGTTTGCCCCGCCCCCTCGTTCAAAGACAAGGGTGGCCAGCTTGACACACGACAAGAGGGAGCGCAATTGACAATGAAAGCTGAGGAGACTTACACACTGTAAGCTGATGAGTTGATTTATCTGTGTTTTAACATGCTGTCGTTCGTAGAGATTTTTAGATGAATGTAGAGGCTTTTTAGGTCAGGTAGAATCTGCAATTCTCTGACCCAGTTTGTTTGCTGGTTCCGATGGCTGCAATACGTGGTGTTTTCCGCCAACTGGCAACCTGTGATGTCGAAATACAATTGGATAAACTGGCAGCACACGGTTTCGCACAGACCAAAACAAAGACAGACATTCCGACACGGAACACACATTTCAATGTAGAATATCTGGCTGTAGCATTGTGTTTCTGAGAAACAAGTAGGTGAACTTAGCATGTTTCCTAAATATCTTCAAACATACTGGGGTATTTGTATGCTTTATTAAAGTAAAAATCTTACATAGAGCCCTTTAATATTTTGTCAGAACCTCCAGTAAATTATGTTATTTTGTTTAGTTGTATTCAGAATCATGGGACAATTGTGATCTCTACTTGAAACCAAAAAATCGTGATTCTAATTTTATCCAGAATCGTGCAGCTCTAATATATATAGAACCATGTGTCTATATATGTTATACGAACAAAATTAATTTAAACGGTGTTGGCTTAGCATATAATGTGTATTTACTAAGTGCTTCTATTCCTTTTATTGTTTTAAGAATCTTTTGATGATGCATACATATTTCCCAGCTTAATAGCTCTGAAAGCACCACAAAGCATCCTTCTCTTTTTTTAAGTTCCTCAGTCACTTTGAGATATTTTTCTTTCTTTTTTTCAACCTTTCCCAACAACATCGGCGACCAACCTCAATTAGTGTCCCGCAGGCAATGTGACAACACATGAAGCTTCGTCTTTTAATATTTTCACAGTAGGCTAGATGAAAGTCTATTTCATACAGAGGTATGAGATGTTAAAAGGGCTCGCAGACGTTCGGGAACCCGCCTCTCTCCCGCGGCGCTCAACTCGACTGCCTCTACAAACGTCCCGCTCTTCCTAAAGCCAGACATCAGCCTATTAATATTTTAATTTCACACCTAATAAAATGTAGTTAAAGCACAGTGTGAGATACAGGCCGAAACAATAAAAATCCACCTCTTCGGGTTTTATTGTGTGTTACGGACAACATTACTTATCCATTTTCATATAGTGTGCAGAAGGAAACCTAATATGTTCTTTGGGGCCAAGCCTGTAGGTAAACCGGGAGCTAATAACAATGTCGTTCGTCGGAAAAGAAATCCTAAAGGGATTTGACTGTAATCAGTGCAAAAACAACTAACCTCCACATTTCGAACTATTTCAGTTTGTCCTCCAAGTTCCTTCTGTTTGTAAGCAGGACTAAATACAAGGCCTGCGATAGAAACATGCCATTTGTTTGAGGTCGTATGAAGGATTAGAAATGTTCAAACACAATTAGCATCTGCTGCCCAATGGGAGGACAGGACACAGGAAAGTCTTTACTTTATTAATTAAGAAACGTTCTCCGCACAAAACAACTCCAGTGATCAGATCAACCAGAGGCGGTCAGTAAACAAACAGCTATTAGAAGAGATTAAACAGTGACGTTAGAAAAGTACATTTAAGAACATTTGCATAATAAATAAATGTAATTAATTATGTCAATGCTATTCCCTGGAACAATTCACAGAAGCTTTAAAACTTATTCATTGCCAAAATTGACTTTTTAGCCATTCATTACTAAAATAAAATGAGACAAAAAATCAAATAAGACATAAATAATAAAATCAAATAAGACAAATAAAACAAAATTACATTAAATTAAAAAGAGACAAACAAACAAGACAAAATAAAACAAAATTAGACAAAATAAAATGAGAAAAAAAAGACAAAATAAAATAAGACAAAATTAAAAAGACATAAAATAAACAAACAAGACATAAAATAAGACAAAATAAAATAAGATATTAAAGAAGATAAAATTATAGACAGCAAAATAAAATAAATAAAACAAATAAAACGAAATGTCCTTTTGGCTCATTTTATTTTATTTTATGTTCTTTAATGCCTTATTTTATTTTTGTCTTTTATGTCTTTTTTATTTTATTGTCTTATTTTATGTCTTGTCTTTTATGTCTCAGGACAAAATAAAATGTGACAATAAAATAAAACAACATAAAATAAACAAACAAGACAAAATAAAATAAAATAAAATAAGCAGTTGTGAAAATAAAATAAATGCCTAGTTCTGTCGTGAAAGTCTATATGGTACAGGCTGATGGGTCCTTAACACAAGCTGATGATGTTTACAGCTTTAACTACTTGGCACAAGCTGATTGGTTCATGTCACATCTGCAGCCAATGAGCTTGCTGCTCACAACATTTAAATGGCTGGTTATCATTCACTATATCAGTTGCAACGCTTTCAGAGTTCATCTAAAACCCTTCACCTTCCCCAGCTCCACCTGTATAGATCTGCTATGGGTAATTGATATATGCTATTTGTGCAGCAGCGGTATGTCTTACATACTCACAGCAGCATATCGTATTGGCAGTAGAACATTCCTGTACTTGCTCTACAGCAGCAGCAGCAGCAGCAATAATCTACAACACAGCAATAATCAACAGCAGAAGCGTAGCAGATCTATTTCGCCAAGACCAAATCAATTAACATTGTCATATTCATTGCCATGCTAAAATCTTCCAACAGTTGTCATGATAGAAATAACACTGACTGTTTCTCAATTCCAAGAACGCAAAGAACGGACTTGCTCAACTGTGGGAATCTCTTAAGTGAGAATGAGAAGTTTAAAGCTTACAGGCTTCCATACGTCGACCGCCCGAAGCATCTTCTAACGGTTCGTTTCTCTCAAGTCTGCATTCGATGTATCCTCGATATCAAGAACACATCCGGGTACTTTCATGCATCCTCCGTACTTGCGTTCTTGAGTACTGTAATTGAACTTCGGCGGTTGATGATGACGTCGAGCGAGAATACAAGGACGCAAGAACGCTGAAGAAAGCATATTGAGAAACAGCCACTGTCTTCTAAAATTAGCTTAGGAAGATTTAACTAAATATAGTAAGTAAAGAAGCAATTTTGAGCCTAAATCCTTGTTTCCAACTTGATATTGACCCTCTCTCCTCAAGTGGAAAATGTACAAGAGAAACAGATATATGCTGGAACTGGGGTAAGGCAAAGACTAATGATGTCTGACAGATGTTTATTCTGTCTCTACTACAGAATGTTTAGGTCTAGAAAGAGAAGACACTACCTGTTCTCCTAAATGTTCTGTACTTGATACAACAGGCAACCACCATTCATACCAAAAGTGTTCATTGATATTAGGACAGAGAGAGCACCATATTATATAGAGCAGGGTTGTCCAATTCCTGGTCCTGGAGGGCCACTGTCCTGCAGAGTTTAGCTCCAACCCTAATTAAACACACCTGAACCAACTATTCAAGGTTTTACTATAAGCTAGAAACCTCCAAGCAGGTGTGTTGAGGCAAGTTGGAGCTAAACTCTGCAGGACAGGACCAGAGTTTGGACACCCCTGATGGGTGATAGAGGATGCAGTCTAAAAATGTTCCTCTAGGCCTGTTCCTCAAACAGCATGAACATTCTGCTAAACTTCTCATTTTTGTGTTTCACAAAAGAAAATCAGGTTTGGAATGACGTGAGGATTGAGGACGACTAATTTCTAGTTAAACTATACTTTTAAAGGTTTTCCATCTTTCACCAAACGTCAGAAGGACTCTGTGATGTCAAGACGCCAATGAGATGAAATATGCATCCCAATCAATACTTCTGTACACACTGCAGGGCAGAATTCGCATCTTAAAACATCCTTCCACAAGAGAGCAGATGCATCTTTAGGGCTCAGAAGGAAAACACCATTCAGATTTAGAGTATAAACACAAACACTGTACAAGTTAAGCACTGGGCGTTCGCTCGCACAAACATCCAGGAGGCTTGTCGTTCCCCAGACAAAACGCTCGCCGCAGCGCAGCTGATAAATGCCAGAGACGCAGACAGTCTGAGTCAGGCATGGATTTTTGCAGTTATTCAGCAGTCCTTGAGGATCCGAAGCCAAACAGGGGCTAAGTGTGTTATCAAACAATATTTAAAACAAAAACCGACCACATTCCCCCGTCGTATACATGACCTTTGCGGTTGGAGAGGGCCGCAGCAGCGCGGAGATGCAAGCATGGCAGCGCTGACAGCCCTTTCTGCGCCGGGCCCATCTGCATGTCTTGGATGGTTCCGCGGGGGAGCCGCTGCGTCTGTTTTTATCACTCTCCACTGATCACGCAGCCCAAACAGATGGAAGATCAATAACCAGCGCTGCCCAGCCACATCAGGCAAACTGCAGAAAATCAGATAGGGAGCCTCTATGATGGACAACGGGAAATGGCAAATCAAACTCAGCTGCAAGTGCTAATTAATGTGGAGCTCAGGCCTGGGTTGTATTCTGCACCAAAGTGCATATGGAGCAAACTACTTCCTGTAATACAAATGCACTAGAGAAGCTTCTACAAAAAGCCAAAGTATAACAATTACACAATGGCAAAAGCTTTTTTCTGTTGTATATGTGGATAATCATTAGTGAATATACCAGCATTACTTTTACACAACCTGCATGCATAACATTCTAAAAAATATTTTTAAAATAATTAGTAAATAAAAAAATGATTTGTATAAAATTTGCAGATCTGCAAAGTCAAAAGAGGTGAAAAAGGTGACCCGTTTACGATGTAAATCATTTTAGGGTGGTCTGGGGGAATCGTCCCGAAGGAGAATTTATTTTTTATTTTATTTTTTTTACATGTAAACGAAGCATTCTGGTGCAATCTGATAATAAAGGGAAGACATATATGCTTTAATTAAAAAAATAATAATAAAATTATTGACACTAGGGCTGCATTGACACAAATTTTACAATTGGATTTGATTTTGATTTGATTACCTTCGATTCAATATTGATTAATTTGGGGCCTATAAGGTACAGTAGCCTACATAGCAAATTTTCTCAAAGAAAAAAATATCTCTCAACTAATGCTGTAAACTATATAGGGAACCACAGTTGGTTCATTATATTAAAGGTTAAAATGAATTGATTTGTAAGCTTCTTATACAAAAATTACACATAAGGAAGTTTTTATAATAATGTTATAATACATTTTTAATGGCATAATTATGTTTCTACTTGTTTTTTATATAGGCAATGTGACATTTTTACAAGCCGTTTTATTGACACCTTTCCACGTTTAAAACCCTGGTTGATCGAATACATTTGACATGATACAGATTTTGATGCAGAATACATGATACAGAATGTTCATTTTTGTGCAAATTATTACTTGAACACACTGACAGAAAGGCTAAATATTCATCTAAAATTTGGCCGGGTGCATTTCCTGTGGTGCATGTAGCCTTCATATTTTTTTTTTTTTCTTCTAGTGCTGGTTTCAAGGTGGTGACACATGCTTGAAACATTTATATGGCTATTAGCAGAGCAGCTGGTACTGCCCTTTTGCTGTCTAATCAATAACAGCACCATATTGTGCAATAAATTACATTCACCATTCTCTTGCTGCACACCAGAGAACCTCCAATGACTCAGTATGCATGAGGCACTCCTGTTCTTAGTATATATGGTGCGAACATGCAGCTAACATTTAACTCGATAACACCTTAATCCCCTTGAACAGGAAATGATTTAAAGTTAAAAAAGGTGGTGAATAACTAAACATCAGCTGGCGGGCCGCCACCCTGTTCTGTCTTTGGTTCGGATCAATAGGGGAATTTCCACATATTGATCTACCGTTAGCGAAATAAAGATCAGCAGTATCAAACACAGGCTTTGAATATAATTTGCACTCCCATAAGATTCAGAACAGTATATGAGACACAGATACGCATAACACATCAAATTCTCATCTGGGCTGAAGTACTGTACTTCAACGGAACGAAATATTTAGTCCATTTGAAAACTTGAAAATAATCAAATATCACTGGCAGACACAGAGACAGTGCAATGTGCATGCATAATATAACACTATGTCATATAGAAATACCATTTAGGTGTCATATGTGTAACCACACTGTAGCACTGATATGTACTGAACTGCATATTATTTGACAGAAGTGTTTAGTGCAAAAGAAATTTTAAAATAAGAGCGTTTTTACATTTGCTTTCATAGGAAACTTGGCCAATTCTAACTAGATATCTTTGTATTGAGCATTCAACCACACAAAAACATTTAACATATAGTAGTAGGGTTGGCACAAAACAAAATATTGTTGGCACAAAAAAATTTAGGGTTGTCAAACGATTAATCACATTCAAAATAAAATTGTGTTTTTACATAATATACGTGTGTGTACTGTGTATATTTATTATATTAAAAAATTACTGTATATATTTATTATATGTGTATATTCATAAACACATACATGTATATATTTGAAAAATATTTATGTATATTATATATAATATATATACATAATTTATTATATATAAATATTTTATATATAAATATATTTTGTTCAATATATATACATGCATGTGTGTATTTATATATACATAATAAAAATACACAGTACAAAAACATCATGTAAAGACAAACTTTTATTGTAGATGCGATTAATCACGATTAATCGCTTGACAGCACTAGTTTTGATACAGAAAATATTCTTTAAATCTGAGAAGTAATGTTTTCAGAAAAATAATAATTAAAATAATTTAATTACAATATGTCTACAAATCATATCTATGCTAAGATTCAGCATTCATTTACTAAGCACAATATTGATATAATCACGGAAAGCCATAAAGAACTGTTATCCTTCATGTGTATCGCTTCTGTCGATAAAACGACTGAAGATTGGGTCCGTCCAGTTAAATAAAGGAGCTTGTGAGTGATTTTTAAAATGATCGAGTCTTCAGGTTATGCATGTCTACATCTGAGGTACTCTCATAACCTTGGACCTTTCAAAACAAGACATTTTAATTCATAAAAAAATGGTCATTTGGATTACAAGTCAGCAACTATAGAGTATAGAAATGATACTGGCAATGAAAGGAAAGGCCTGTTTGACTGACTTTATCCACTGAGAACAAAACAAAAAACACATACAGATCACTCAATCTTTCCCCATTGCCGAGGTAGTGAAGGCTGGAAACTTTACTTGCTGGGAAATGTGGATGTACAGCAAGGGAAAAGTGAGACTGAAACAAACAAAAACAGATTTTGACCGAATGGATGATACAAACATAATCAAATGTTTTCTTTCCTCTCTGTATCTCACCTAAAAGGCATTGCTACAGAGATATTTCACTCTAAAATAAATATATTTAATCATTTACTTGCCCACATGTTGTTCCAACCCTGTATGATTTTGTTTCTTCTGTGCAACAATAAAGCAGAAATTTAGCATTATGTGAGCTGTTTTTTCTATACAATAAAAAATGGATGGTATCCATTCTGTCAAGCTCCAAAAAGGAGCAATCATAGTCTTTTGAAATCATTTGATATCTGAAATTTAAGTCGCTCTTCACTAAAAATCACTATCCGCTTTAACAATGTTCAAATTATGCTCTAAATTTCTCCTTTTGTGTCCCATGAAAGAAAAAATATCATACAAAGCAAGTAAATGATGACAGAATTTTTATTTTTAAAGGTGAACTATTCCTTTAAGGCAGTCTGAGCTATTTGTTTCTCTCCTATCCGTCCTGCAGAGGGCGTCTGTAGGTGCCAGTCAATAGCATCTGAATTGTTTACTCTCCTTC
Source organism: Megalobrama amblycephala (assembly GCF_018812025.1). NCBI lineage: Eukaryota > Metazoa > Chordata > Actinopteri > Cypriniformes > Xenocyprididae > Megalobrama > Megalobrama amblycephala. Next base: position 8,939,000 of record NC_063065.1, read on the forward strand.
TCTGCGCCAGCTAGACCAACCTGCCAGCCTCAAAACCCATAAACCCTCCCCTCAGCCTGTCAATCAACATCCTTAGCCACTCACAGAGCAGCATCAGGCACGTCTGGTCCACTCCTCTTGCAAGGCGGTTTAATTCAGTAATGGCCAATATGCGTCAGAGCCTCATTATGCAGCATTTGAAATGGTCCCTGGCCATGTTGAGGCTCGAAAAACAATTAGCAGAGAAACAGAAGGGAAATGAACTGTAAAGAATCAGGGCTTGATGACCGAGGCTTTATCTGCTCTCAGTGGAGGAGAAACAGAGAGAGAGAGAGAGGGGAATGGGAAAGAAAAGAAAAAAAAAAAGGTTGAGTATGCCACATGCTTCTTGGGTGTGTAAACGAGCCGGCTTGCCTGAGGGAGCCTGGGCGATGAACTCCACTGAGGGGGATTGAGTTTGCAGACAGAGATTGCAGCAGACAGAGGGGTCACATGTGATCAGGTGAACACGTACGGCCCTCCTCCAGGGGATCGGAGGAAGAGAGGGAGGTGGGCTGAATTGTAGATGGAGAAGCAGCCAGGTAAGTGCTGGCTTTGCAGAAGGTTCTCTGCTTGCATTCAAGGGACGATGGCTCTGACAAACCCCTCCGTACCATCTCTGCGGTACTGATTGATTACAAAAGCAGTCTGACCCAACCTTGGCAGAGGTGCAATTACTGATCCACCACTGCACCAAACAACACGCATCACACAGGCCTGCCTGCATCTGAAACAGAGAGGGCAATCAAAATACAACACACTTCAGGGTAGAATCACAGTCCTTTTGAGGCAAGTCAGTTCACTCAGCCGCATACAAATAGAAATCTGAAAATCTACAAAACTGGGTGAAGATTATGTTTGAGTAACATAAAAGCAAGAGTAGCATGCATTGACTCATATCTATTCACTCACTTCTTTCCTTTCCCTTAGACCAGGTGTGTCCAACCCTGCTCCTGGAGGGCCACTGTCCTGCAGAGTTTAGCTCCAAACCCAATTAAACACACCATAACCAACTAATCAAGGTCTTATTAGGCATACTAGAAACTTCCAGGCAGATGTGTTGAGGCAAGACAGAGGCCCTCCAGGACCGAGTTTGGACACCCTGCCTTACCTCGTCCTAACCAGATGCGAAGCGATGAGATTCCAGCAACAAAAAATTTGTCTGTCCACACCAGACATGACACGTCTTTGAGAAACCACAGCCACAGCCAATCAGAAGAGCATATGGGGTGGGCTCTCTCGGCAAGCTCATTTATTTTGAAGATATGAGGTGAATTGTCGCTTTACACTTAGCATTAACATGTGATCACCGTGATCCATTCAAGCACATCAGATCACTAGTCAATCAGGACACAGCGAGTTTACATTTGTTTACATTAACGGTGCTTTTCCACTGCATGGTATGATTCCGTACAGCTCAGTACGGCTCATTTTTTGGTGCTGCTCCAGTGCATGGGATGGCTCGGTACGGAATGGTACGGCTCGCTTAAAGGGTTAGTTCACCCAAAAATGAAAATTTTGTTATTTATTACTCAGCCGATCCACACCTGTAAGACCTTCGTTAATCTTCGGAATGCAAATTAAGATATTTTTGCCGAAATACAATGGCTCCGTGAGGCCTGCATAGCCTGCAATGACATTTCCTCTCTCAAGATCCATAAAGGTACTAAAAACATATTTAAATCAGTTCATGTGAGTACAGTCGTTCAATATTAATATTATAAAATGACAAGAATATTTTTGGTGCGCCAAAAAAAACAAAATAATGACTTGATGGCCAATTTCCAAACAAAGCTTTGGAGCATAATGAATCAGCGTGTCAAATCAGCGGTTTGGAGCGCCAATGTCATGTGATTTCAGCAGTTTGGCGGTTTGACATGCGATCCGAATCATGATTCAACACAGAAGAATCATAACACACCGAAGCTTCCTGAAGCAGTGTTTTGAAATCGGCCATTAAATAAGTTTATCTTATCTAAATAAGTCGTTATTTTGTTTTTTTGGCGCACCAAAAATATTCTCGTAGCTTTATAATGTTAATTTTGAACCACTGTACCTACATTAACTGATTTAAATATGTTTTTAGTACCTTTATGGATCTTGAGAGAGGAAGTGTCATTGCTGGCTATGGAGGCCTCACTGAGCCATCGGATTTCAACTAAAATACCTTAATTTGTGTTCCGAAGATTAACAAAGGTCTTACAGGTGTGGAACGACATGAGGGTGAGTAATAAATGACAGAACTAACTAATGAATGAACTAACCCTTTAAAGGTGCTAAAGAGGATCTTTTTGTCGACTGAGAAACCAAAGAATGTTACTGAGTTTTTTAAATGACAAACCCCTCCTTCACAGCTCATTTCGAGGGAACGCCTCCCAAAACTCGTGCACGAGTATTGGAACACAAGTGTTTACCAACGGCATTCACTGTGTCGTGTTAGTGGATTCATTATGTCGGACTCACCGCAGGTAACTCATAATCTGCAGTTGTTACTCCTGTCTCCTGACAAAAACATTGCATGCGGCGCCTGTGGAGTGTGGAAAGTTACTGGAGCGCGCAGCCGCACGTCTCTCACAAGGAACGTCACGGCAGTGATTGACAAGCCAGAGGGCCAATCGTTTATGCGATGATCGCGTAAACAATTGGCTGATGTTTTTAAGGCCCTACCTCGTGCACAGATGATGTATATTAATATTATTCCTTTCAGTGCACCTAATAAATAGTCTTTTATCAGTTAGTAAAGACAGTTTCAAGTAATATTGCAAAAATGTATAAAACAAAACATCCTCTTTAGCACCTTTAAATAGTACCACCTCGGTTGAGGTTCCAAGCGAGCCGTACCGATACTAAATGTGGAATGTAAACACACTTTTCACAATCAGAAGTGCATTTCCACTTGTCTTTTCGATGTGTATGTGGGCAACATCCGGATACAGGTCCCATGTTAATGCCAAGTGTAAACGCAGCCAAAGACACACAAAGTGATATCCAAACTCACATTAGATGCATTAGAACATTAAATAAAGCACATACAAATTACCTGAGATTATACTTTGTGTTGTTGTTCCAGCCGCAAAGTCGCAGAAAAATAGAAACCGTTTCTAAAATAGAATCGTTGTGTGTCGGCGTCTGATTAACATGGAAAAGATACCTTTTATCGCGTGTCGTGGCGTCTCTTCTAGTTAAGACACAGTGTTAGACTGTCTCTGGAGGGATATAGCATCTTTGTGGCAACCTTTGCAGCAAATAATTTTTTATGCCACACTCTTGTAACAGGATTTCCGTTCATCATATGTTCTGATAAATGGCGCGAATACCAGTTGCACACGTACTAGCTGATAAAATAACGGAAGCATAATTTTTGGACTAATGTCTGCCTGTAGGCAACCTCACCTCACACAGCAGGGGCGCAGCTGAAGCGTCTGCATGGTAAACTGGTGCAAATTGTACTCAAAACATCCAACATTCATTCCTGATGCAAAATTTCCATCTACATCGTGCAGGGGGTAAACAGAGCGAGGGAGATGTGAAATGTTTTGCAGCTACAGTCTTATGTTTAAAAAGCAGAGCGCTTGCAGCCTCAGTGATTTGCAATAACATGCAAGCTTTTCGAGTGGCCAACTATTTCCATAAAATTTCATTTGCATTTTATTTTGGAGCAATCCCCTGTCAGCGTTCCAGACGTCTGATGAGAGCGCGGGCCGGCAGAGGCGCAGAGGTCTGCCAGCGGAGTCATACCTCTTTGTTTAAATGCTGTATTGCTGTGGGTTTTTTTAATGAACTCTAATAGCAGTCCAGGAGGATTTTAATTAATCTACATGTGCGCACAAAAGGGCCCCACATTTAGCGCTTTCAGAAGTGCGGATGGATATTAAAATAAGACATCTGACAGAACTGCAGAAAAATGGAGGATTTAATTGCTCCAGAGATGGCAATTATTATGAGATTTAGAAAGCCATTTTCAATGGCAGACAGGAGTCATTTAGTCCCAGTCTTAAGTGCAGCGAAGAGCCGAAGGTCACGTCAGTGTTGTCATTACGGCCTGAATAAAGATGCTAATGAAGGGCTTGACTTACTCTCCTCTGCTCTCCATAAAGGTTGCATTAGTGTCGCCCGGCATAAAGACACGGCCAACTTTACTCGTATTAACATGCGACGACTTTCACGATGAGAGCAAGTGCTAAACAATTTCCACCTTGCGTAGTGAAACCAACACTAGAATGTTCACAATCAACCAGACTGCCGAAGCAATGGGCAAAAAACGCATTAAACTGTGCTGTTAAAGGTGCCACCGAACGTTTTTTTACAAGATGTAATATATGTCTAAGGTGTCCCCTGAATGTGTCTGTGAAGTTTCAGCTCAAAATACCCCATAGATTTTTTTTTATTAATTTTTTTAACTGCCTATTTTGGGGCATCATTAACTATGCACCGATTCAGGGGCTGCTGGCCCTTTAAATCTCGTGCTCCCTGCCAATCGAGCTCGCAAGTCTATAATACAGTGCATTTACAAAGTTCACACAGCTAATATAACCCTCAAATGGGGTTATTACAAGATGTTCCTCATGTATGCTGCATGCATGCTTCAGGTCATGTGAGTATAGTATTTATTTGGATGTTTACATTTGATTCTGAATGAGTTTGAGGCTATGCTCCGTGGCTAACGGCTAATGCTACACTGTTGGAGAGATTTATAAAGAATGAAGTTGTGTTTATGAATTATACAGACTGCAAGTGTTTAAAAATGAAAATAGCGACGGCTCTTGTCTCCATGAATACAGTAATAAACGATGGTAACTTTAACCAACAGTAGCTTACAATAGCAACATGCTAACGAAACATTTAGAAAGACAATTTACAAATATCACTAAAAAATATCATGATATCATGGATCATGTCAGTTATTATTGCTCCATCTGCCATTTTTCGCTGTTGTTATTGTTTGCTTACCTAGTCTGATGATTCGGCTGTGCACAGATCCAGACGTTACTGGCTGCCCTTGTCTAATGCCTTTCATAATGTTGGGAACATGGGCTGGCATATGCAAATATTGGGGGCGTACACCCCGACTGTTACGTAACAGTCAGTGTTATGTTGAGATTCGCCTGTTCTTCGGAGGTCTTTTAAACAAATGAGATTTATATAAGAAGGAGGAAACAATGGAGTTTGAGACTCAATGTATGTCTTTTCCATGTACTGAACTCGTTATTCAACTATGCCAATATAAATTCAATTTTTAATTCTAGGGCACCTTTAAATAAGGATGTAGCCATGATTGAGTCCTACTGAAATTAACCTTAAAAATGTCAATTTTGTCATTGACACAAAGGAAGATATTTGGAAGAATGTTTGTACCAAGCAGATCTCACCCCCCATTGACTACCATAGTATTTTTTTCCTACTATTGTAGTCAATGGGGGGTGAGATCTGCTTGGTTACAAACATTCTTCCAAATATCTTCCTTTGTCTAAAATAGGTCTATTTAATGTTTTACTATAAGTACATGTATATACAATACATGTCAAGATCTACCGCTATTACCTTCCTCCACAAACACTCAGCAAAATGTTAACTCTAAAAAACTTTAGTGCATGATTGTCACTCATTACTGCAAAACTCACACAAACAAAAAGAAAACTTCTACTTAACAATTGGAGATACAACCTCTATATTAGACACATCCTTGCCACAGGCTAATTCATAAAATGGAGGGGAGCAAATTGGCCATGGCTAAAGTAAATGACGCCTATGCTCTTTAAATTTTCTTAACAACTAAAGAATTATGAAAGTCTGCGGTGCTTTTTCAACTACCTACTACTCTATATACAGGGAAGTACTATACCAAGACAGAAACAAAAAAGGGCTATAGCAGTTATCAAGAAGAGGTGAGTTTGCAAGCCCTGGGGGTTTGTGAGTTGATGAAAAGCTTATTAAGTAAATTGAATGTGACATTAAAATAAAGAAATGGAGCTGTGTAATTAATCTAAATAAAACTGAAATAGCAATATATCTTATCAAGAGTTGGGAATCAAAAATGATACCAATTCTTGAACCTATACTGAAGGTTAGGAATCGATTCTGCTTTAACGATTTCTGTGCGCACATTTTAATGTGGTGCAATAAATTTAGGTGCAATAAGACATGTAAGAATTTGGTACACATGCACGTTTTCTGTGCTGCGCACGCAGAATGGCACATCTCATACAGTGCGCGAATACCGAATTAAGTTCTCTCTCGCTTTTTCTTGCATTTGAATGGACAAAATCACACAAAATTAAGTCAAAATATCCTCGTAAACAGAGTCTGTTTAGTCTTAAAGGGGTACTTCACCCCTGGAAAGATGAATGTGTATTTAAAATTGGTCATTTATGTAGTAGAAATGTGAAATTATTTTTGAATTTGGAGCTTTCTAGACTGAGAAAAGGCAGAAAATGTATTTTTGACTAATGTGGATGAAAGACAACAACTCCCAGAATGCACTTGTTTTGCCGCCCTTGAGAGGCCACGCCCAAACCACGCCTATCGGTTACAGGCGGCATTAGCAGGAAAATTCAAACAACTAGGCTTGCTTTGTTATATATTAATTCTATAAATCGTGAGTTAGTTCATACATTTACAGCGAAATGGTGCTAAATTGCTTTGTACCTGGATGTACACCCCAAACCAGGAAAGGACAAGCAAGTTTCCATCATTTTCCGATTAAAGATTTGGAGCGATGTAAACAGTGGCTGCGGGCCATCAAACACCCGAAGTTTGGAGATGACACCATTATAGAAAACCTAAAAAACGCAGAATATGTAGTCTCCATTTCAAGCACGAGGACTACGAACCAAATATCCTTGCAATGAAGAGAACCATTCTGAAGGACACCGCGATACCGATCGATATTCACTTTCCCAGAGGACGAACAGCCTGGGCATCTGGTACTAAGCGTATTCGCCTAGAGGTAAGACTCGCTGATACTAGACTGATAACACAGTAGCCTATATGTAGTGTTGTAGGTAGCAGTAAAACTGCAAACTTAGCAAAGTAACGTTAGATAGACAATTACATATAAGTTGCATATAAGTTGACTGTTATCAAAGTAAAGCCACTGTTCTGTAAAACTGAGTTAGTCTATTTATCTATTTATGCTAACGTTACCACAAAAGCCTGTTGCTGTATTGGTTGAGATGACTGCAGAGAAATTTGCGAGATGAACCACTGATGTAGTGCAGACTATAACAAAATAATGTTAATTACTGTAAGCTTAAAAATATAATTGACACCCACTTTTGATAAAATCTTTGATCTATGTCCGTGAGCCTCAAATGCGCATATGTTAGAGGTATTGCCTTCTTATTTGGGCAACGAAAAACCCACATTTTTTCACTTCAGAATAACTTCAGTTCCTTGAAATATTATGTAACATTACTGAACTTGTCATTTTGTCACCCCATATGGGCGTGGTGAAAAAATGCGGAACTACCTGCTATTACTGGCTGTAGTTTTAAGCCTCTGGCCAAAAAAGCCTCCGATGACGCAAAATGACGATTTTTGCGTCATCGAGGCTTTTTTACAGAATAAAAATGCATAAATCTCTCATCTCGGGCTGATATGAAGGGGGACAGCACGGTAATTCGAAAATACTAGTGGTATTCTACTAATACAAAGCTTAATGCTAAATCCTGAAGTATCCCTTTAAGTGAATGTAAACAGTTGAGAAAGAAAACGCATGAGAATCAGTATTGGATTTGTGCATTCAGTCACTTTAAAAAAGTGACAGCAGCCTAATAAACCTGCTGCCATCTGTGTCATTCATTTAAATCAAAGAACAAAAGAAAAAGAAAATCACCCACTGATTTTGACTAAATAACTTTTGTAACTTCAATAAGGATGAATCTATATTTTTTAAAAAGAAATTTATGCAGTTTCTTTTTTCATTTGATAACATATGATTTTGATTTCTGTACCTGACCTTTGTTCAGTTGTTTTTATTTGTGCTATTGCTAATTTGTTCTTATGCAACTGTTTACTTGTCTTTAGTAATGCTTGAAATTTAGTATGTTTTTTTTTTTTTTTTGATGTGTTATTTTTGTTAAAAAAAAGTGTTTAACTTCTTTTTAACTTATTGGAATTGAAACTGGGAATCATAAGAATTGGAATCGGTAAGCTAAAAAACAAATTGCGATTATCAAATCAAAGGGTGTGAGATTTAATTAAAGAAGTAGCCTGTTATGCTGCATGTTTCAGAGTGAAGAGTTCATTTAGAAAAAATACTTACCTAAATAAATTCGCAGGGGACACTTCAAGAAAATATTTTACATCTAAAAGAAAAAGTTTGGGAACCCCTGCACTAGCGTGCTAAACTTTGCATGCTTATTTTAAACTAGACACCTTAAAGACAGCAAGGATATTCTGAAATCTCTGGATTTGACACCAAAGGGGGTTTACCTGCAGAGCGAGAACAACATGCTGCCAGATATCTGATTGTTTTGCCTAAACACATGCAGATGTTGAACAATCTAGAGCACTAAATCAGAAAATAAGCATAAACAAAAGCTTATTTATTCCCAGTTAAACAACTTAGTGAAAATGGTACTTATATAGGAGTCGATGTTTAACATCAGAAGCTTTATGGATTTTTTTATGAAATCAAACTCACTATTTCAGTTCTTTCACCATTCATTGTCAGATATCCTATTGCAACTTGATGAAGGAAAGATAAAAGACAAAGTTAAAAATCGGTTACATTGACTAAACGTCAGAAGAAAATCATGAGAATCTCACTAAACCATTAGCACAGGCCCAGAACAGGTAACAGTGAAATACAGTGAAAGCTTTCCTTTCTTATACTGTAGGTCCTCCTGCTAACAGTAAATGGTATAAACTGACATGTGATTCTCACATGGCTAGTACAGCTTATTAACCACATGGATTGTGAGATGCATTGCAGCATTGCAGTCTGCAACTCAGACCTAACTAACCGTATAATAACTGGGAAATTGGATTATCTGGACATGCCATTATTTCCAGTGTGTTCACTGCTTCTTGGATAGCAATACTCTTTACAAAAATGAGAGCTGAATGCCAAATGAATGCAGCTGTCTATGGCGCAACCCTTAAGGCACGCATATATCATTAAAACACTTCAAAATGGTTTTAAAAGGAGTCCTACCACTGAAATGATTGCCAACAATTCCGCTTTAACACTTTTTCACAGCACACACCATTTATATTCAACTAGTGGAACAGAATTTTTTATGGCAGCATTCCAAGAACACTTTCCTGATCTTAACCAGTCTCCACACCCCCACATAGGCTATGTTCAAAACAGCATACTAGCATACTACTCTCATTATTTTTCCAGTATATGCATACTGCACACAGCAAGTGAACCTTCTGTATGCACAGAATTTACATTTGTTAAACTGACTGACAGGCGACTATTTTGTGTGCATACTTGCCTGCATACTCTGTAAAGAGGGGTTGATGCCTTCTGGAACAAAATATCAGATTTGTGTCAAATTTAGGCCTTGGAGTGATAAATGTATAGCCTAATAGACCTGATTTTGTCTGTTATGTCATTAATATTAATCAAACCACTATATTAACAATAAACTTATTTGTTTCTAAATGTTTGCTTCAACATTTACATGAAAAACTTGCAGCAAAGTTTACTTCATTGAAAAATACTTGAAAGCTACATTGGCCATTGTTTGTTGCATTGATTAGTTAATATATACATTTTTTTAATTAATGAGGGTGTCAAATAGCATATTCGTTTTTGCTTTGGTTTTGTGACATTTAACTGTTATCAACAGGTAATTTTGGATTGTAACATGGTACAGTTTATCAACCATTTAATAAACAACATAACGGTCACTGTAAAACATGGATTAAAAATGTTAAAAATTGCAATATGCAAAAATGAAATGTCACTTCCTGAATGAAACATGTAACATTATTAACAAAATAACACCACAACACAGAGATATTTTGTGTTAGATACTTTGCACAGTCCCACATACTCATTTTTAAGAAGTATGCAAAAAAAAAAGTGTATACTGCAGAGTATGCACTACTCTGGTATTTCAACACAGCCATCCACAAACAAACACACATACATACATACATGCATACAATAGCAAGAATGTTGCATAAAGGTTAACTGACCACAGCAAAACTCTCTTGTTGTTTGTTTGAACTGTACAAAGTTTATTTTCATGCAAGACTGATATAAGAATACAAAATAACCTATATATGTTTCAATAAGTGACTTAAGAAGAAACTTTGACCTGAAACACCCAACTACTGACTGAACTTTCATACTTCCAGAAAAGCAACAACGTAAACACAGGGTTATACAGTTATAAAGGGAACGTATGGACATTAATCAGTAAGATATATAAAAAGTTGAGGATTTTCACACGAAAATGCGATGATTTAAAACTAAGAAATTATTTAAGTCTTCTTTTGCCAAGTACAGCCTTATTGTTTCATGTTACAAACGCACATCAGACTGGCAATATACATTGCGGGTTCATTTTTGTTATGAGAGAGGTTACCTCGATATCAGGCAGCTCCTTGCTCAGCATTCGAGCCATGTTTCCTCCAAATCAAAACGAAGGAAGATGAAATGAAGCCAGAGCAATAAAAGTGTTTGTATTCCGACGATAGTCCGCTTTCGAGCCGCACAGGTTTACTTCCCGAGTTCATGCGTCGTCTTTCTTGGGAAACTACAGGATCCTTTCGCGTATATAGTCAGAATGGCTGAAAATCGTCCACTGCGACGTGGAATTGACAGTTAAAGCAACCGCATAGATGTCTAGAGCTCATTGAGGGGCTGGTGGGCACCTGTCAAGGGTCTTTCAGCAGAAAGATAAAGTTTGTTTGACGCCAACTTTTTGCACAACGCACGGCGCGTGAAGACACAGTGTTTGCTATTAGGTCTCGGTCAAAACAGATGTTACCTCAGGGGTAACTTTCATTCCTATATTCTGCCCATACATTTGGTAATTTTAATCTCTAAATGATTTCAATAAGTGTCCATTTATTTCTAGATAGATAGATAGAACAGGGAAAATATATATCCAAAAAATATATATTTCAAATGTTTCCAAATTTAAGTTGGCCTTGGGTGTTGTGAGGGTGTTGTTATTGAGTTGCTAAGGTGTTAGCCTGTTGCTATGGGGTTTCTAGGGTGTTATAGTGTTTGCTAAGTGGCACTGGATGCCCCCGTCATGTCTTTATGAATGAATCAGTGGATTTTTATTCACATTCAAAGGCCAGTTATGCCTATAGTGTACGTAAAATGTTCTTTTAATGCTTTAAATTACATTTTACATTCTTAAAATATTAAATTACAGGTTGAAAAGATAACCTAGAAGATAGCCTAGTGTTTAATAATCAGGGCTGGTATAATTTTTTTTTTCCAGAACGAACCCCTGCAAAGCTGTTTTACATTAAATATTATCATAAGGTCAGAAAATTAAAAGCATCTGCTAAGTTCATACTAAGTATGCATGTAAAATACAATACATGTGTTTAGTCTGCTTACACAAATGTATTTTTATCCCTCGGACTAACCTGTAAAATGCAGATGATCCGTAAATGCTTTGTTTTTTAGATCTAGTACAACACACACATCTTGTATTGATCACCTTGTGACAGAAGCTTCTGCATGTCCGATAGTGTTTCAGTGGTGATGCAGTTCTTTGTAATGCAAGCAGAGGATGTTAACCTCCATTTGTACAGTGACTCAGTGTTTGCAGAGATAGAAATCATTGAATATTGTGTCATTTTTTGATATGTATGCCCTTCAAAGTATTTGATCATCTTGATCTGTAGCTCATTACAGTGACCTTTTGTATATTTACCAAAACAGTAACACTAATGACTAACCTTGTACTGTAAGTATTTAGGCTGCTTTAAGGTGAAGTAACATCACCGATTTGAGATGCTGTTTAAAATCATGCTAAAAATGAATGTCTTTACAAAGGTTGTTTGTATTGATCATCTCAGTCATCTTTTGTTCTCTGGGCTTTTATCTTGACAATACGTGTGTTTATTGGCAAATAATTAGAATTTGTGACTGTGGCTCTGAAAAGCAGCACAGTTATTGCGGTCGATACTGCAGCAATGAGACAGTTAACTGCAAGTCCAGAGTGACTTGGCATTTTAAACAGGACTGCCATGTTTGTGGTTGTTATTTTTATTTATTTATTTTTTTATTTTTATATTAATCGCCTCAGCCACAGACAGCTACATAATAATGTAAAGTACTTGCATAAGTGCACTCAATTGTGATAGTTAAGTATTTGTTCTTGGGTACTACTGAAACTGAATACTTCAGAAGGCGGGCTTTTGGTCCCAAAAAACATATAACTTATAAAACTTATTAAATGAATCTTCATTTTCAGTGAAATCACAAAATAAAATTCAACCAAATTTGCCTCAGTTACTGATATGTACATCTATTAATAAACATGTCATTTTAATGTTTATTTTATTTGTAGAGCAAGATTCAAACTTGCACTTAAAGAGATAGTTCACCCAAACATGAAAATAATTTAGTCACCTTTAATGTCATTCCAAAACTGTATGACTTTCTTTCTTCAACTGTTTTTGTCTATGCAGTGAAATGCATTAACTTTCATTATATGTGCAAAAAAAAAAAACTTTCAATTTTTTTCAAAATATGTTACGTGTTCCACAGAAGACGGAAAGTCATACAGGTTTGGAATGGCATTAGGGTGAAGACAGCAGCTGCGTCCGAAATCGCGTACTGAGTGGGTACTACTTTTGAATTTAAATTTACTTCACAACCATTGAGAAATTATGTTCTATATAGTACAAATGCGTGTAGTATTAATGAAATCCGGACGTGCTATATACCCGCCATGTTGTTACTGTCACATGACCTACCAGCGTCAGTTACGTCCCTTCAACTCCATTCACAAATCTTCTCCTGTGGCCTCATGGGATAGTAAAGTTTCCATCGTATGCGCACTTCAGAATCTCGCCGGAAGTGATAAGTCATCCGAGTACTTTTCGCCTACGGTTTTTCGAATACTATGAATTCGGACATACTACTCTGTTTGCATACTGTTTTTCACCTACAATATAGTAGAGAAGTATTCGATTTCGGACGCAGCGACGTTTCCATTTCCATTTTTGTGTGAAATATCGCTTTAGCGACAAGAAGAGGCACTGTAACACATAATTGTTGGTTTAACTTAAAAAGGTAAGTTACCTTGTTGCCTTAAAATTTTGAGTTCATTGAAATGAAAAATTTGAGTTAATACAATGAAGGCGGTTGAGTTAAGCCGGGGACACACCTAACGATTAGCTGAAACATTCTAAGACTGAACTGAACACACATACCGATTGTTTCCTTCGACGGGAGCCGATTTATATACTCACACATGGAATTTGAACACCGACTGTAATCGCAGACTGAACGCAACTGGCTCTGACTGGACGCGTTTGAGCGCGATCAGTCATAAGTATCAATTTACATTCATAATCGGCCTTACAGTTGTTAAGTGTGTGCGCGGCTTTAATCAACAGAAACTGAAAATATTATGTTATCTGAACCACATTAATTATTGAAGTTGTTTTGACAAAAGAAAAAATGTTGTGTTAACAAATCATGAAAATAATTTTTTTACAGTGCACAAACTGAAACCCTAGAATCTTCCTAGATTTGTACTATAACTCAATTACCTTTCCATGGCAAAAAAAAAATTACTATTACATTTAGCCTTTCAAAGTACATATTTCCGCTTTTTGTAAATCTCGCTAGCTAAATTAAGCCTAATTACACTACTGCCAATTTTACTTAACTTTCACAGCCAATGAAATCCATTATAGTGTAAAATGTAATTGACCACAGCAATGGTCATTTGTCTTTGTGAAGGAATGTCTCATCACTCATCGCAACACAGTTTTTGACCTAAAGCTAGTGGGTGGTATAACAAAAATATCACAATATAAATAATCATACTCGCAATATAGTTATTTTAGCTGGAAATTCAAATATGGTTTATATTTTTGCTGTAAAACCCCATAATGCCTGTCACTCTCACAGGCATCGGCACTAGAGAGCAGATCTCAGTATTACACTGATGATTATTCACTGCTTGGGCCATTTCTGGTCATGAGGTGAAAGACTGCTTGATAATATAATGTTATGATAATCTAGATGGTTCATCATAGGCCTCAGCAACATTTACTGTGAGTGTGCATATAGATATGTCTCCGTCCACATACAGACAGACAGACAGACAGGGAATCGCTGTGGTGCTGGATAAATGCTGTCATTTATTCTGTAAATGAAAGAGCATTCACAATAAGCTGAGTAATGCATGATACTTTATTGTCTCAACAACATTATTCTGAACGCAGTGTGTGGGAGACTACATTGTCAGGTTTTGGCTTGGAAGTGTGTTTAAAAAGATTAGCTTCAAATAGGATTTGCTTCATGTATGACCATGTCAAATCCAATCCCCCAATGACCGTTGCACACGTCAAGAATAATCCTTGATTTAATGTGCTTGTTCTCGCTTTAAAATTGCTTAGTCATATTGCCTTATGTTACACATTGCTATATATATATATTATATATATTATATATATATATATATATAATTGAACTTTACTTGGAAAGAAGAATGCTTTCCTAATCAGTTTAGAACATTTGATTTAAAAATAAATACAAATTATACATTCCTGATTTCATGCACAATCCTGATAAGTTTTGTTAATCACAGTTATCATTATTATGATTATTATTTTAATATTTAGATTTAATATTACATATTACTCAGGATTGTATGTGATCCACATGTGACCATTTGTGTTTTTGCACATGTGAAATTTATGTCGTTTTTTTATAAGGGTTTAACTGAAGCACTTTATATGAGAAGCAACTGAGATATTAAAGAAATCTCATTCGTATATTCATTACAGCATACATTTTGATCTAGAAGATGCTTTTACCATACATGGCATCAAACATCACACATTTAATTTGCATGGCATATTGTCAGCTTTAAAACTAACAAGACTGAAAATTTCATCCCATCAATAATGCATGATATTTACAGGCTGGCTTTGGGCAGAGAAGAGCCCAGGGACACGGCTTTCCCCTCAACTTCATTTGGCTGTGTGACAGGATCCATAACCCTCTCTGAATCCTATCAAATGATGTGGTATGAAGTGTCATCTTCTCTCTGAGCGCTTCTGAGGAGTTTCATCTCTGCGGGGAACTGTCATCAGGTTCCTCTTCCATTCTCTCTCCCCTATTCCCATCAATTGAATGGGCTATCAGACACGTCCAATCAGAGGCCAGTTCCATTGGTCAGGCTGAAGGTGATCAGCAGGTGAAGTTGCTCCCCTCTGCGTCTCTACTTCCTGTCCCACCAGGGCAGCATCCCCTCCACATGCTTTATCCATCCTGAGTGCAGCGAAACAACACAAGTAGTTTCTGAGATGCACAAAAGGTTTGCGTGTGTGCGTGTGTATTCTTGCTGCTTTCTCTAGTTTTGTGTTATCTCAAAAGACAGGAATGCAACCTTGGAAATACTTCATAAAAAATAAATTCATAAATTCAACTTCTGTTAAGGTTTACGTGGGAGTTAAATATTTTTCATGTACAATATTCATCACAATCATTTCAAACAGTTCTCAAGCATTAGATTCGACTAAAACGTTCTTGTTTTTCTTATATATATCATGTTTATTCATTTCCAACATTTATATTCAAGTACGTTCAAAAATATGAAACCATTTTTCTGTTTGTTATGAAAGATTAATCCCCAGTTGCTGGTGTATTTTGCATGAATTTGTCGTGCCCTGAGGACAAATCTATCGCATACAAATTTACATCCTCACAGGGTAATAAATCTCTCCACACATAGCAACAATCTTGCAAAATCATTAATGTTTTTGTCCTCTCTTATCAATTCTATTTTCTGGAGTAATTGAGCAGTAATCTAATTGGTCCAGTGACCCTTTGCATAATTAAATGTTATCAAAGTGATCTGTCGGCAACTGGCAGAGAACAGATGTTGCTCTTCAGTGGAGTAATCAGTCATCGACCCCTGGCCTGAGCCAATCACAATTACCTTGATTTGTGTGAGACCCCATGTCCTAAGTCACTCAGAAACCCCCAAATGTATCAATAACCCCCTTAGTAGCTCCGCCCACCTCATTCTCACTCAGTGACTTTGATGGGTTTAACACGTTACATACGCCATTTCAGTTTACAACAGTCAATTTAAAACCTGAAATGCTGAAATGTGCTACTAGTGGCACCAAAAGTAATTGCAATTCTTTTTGATGCCACTAGTGGAGCAGAAATTATGCACTTTACCACGTCCAAAATTCCGTTTTGATTCTTAAGGTGCGGTTACATTTACTATTGTTCAGCAAATTTTCGCTTGTGAAATCCACTCATTTCAATAGGAATCTGTAAAACTGGGGATTTCGAGTGAGGGTGAAAGATTTCCCCATGCAGATTTCACAACGAGTTCAAGCTTGTCACATGAATTTGCCACATTGACAAACAGAAAGCTGCTTGGTTTGAAAGTGACTTTGTGCAGTGTTGCCAAGTCTGCAGCTTTCCTACAGAATTGGGCTACTTTAACACTGTTGCCGCGGGTTGTTTTTCATGTCCACAGGTTGAAGCAACCCCAAATAACAAGATCTTTAGCCTTTGGAATGCGAAGTTTACCAGCGTAACCCCACCAAAAACGAGGATTTTGTCCCCCGGAATGCAACCGGGGCTAGTTTTGGTCTAGTTTTGAGTAGCAATTGGGTGGGTTTTGTTGTAAAAACCTGGCAACCCTGCTTCAGCTTTTTCAGTAAATTTCAGTAGCCCCTCACTGCAGAACAAGAGATCCAGGGGGCGGAGACCGACGGGTAGGTTTAGGGATATGTAAAGTGGGAGGAGTTGGATCCAGATCCGGGGGGTGGAGATGGGTAGGTTTAGATCCAGAGAGCGGAGACAGGTAGGTTTAGGGCAGGGGTAGGCAAGTTCGGTCCTAGAGAGCCGCTGTCCTGCTGAGTTTAGCTCCAACCTTAATCAAACACACCTGAACAAGCTAATCAAGCTCTTCAGGATTACTAAGGCTATAAGCAGCTGAGGGTTTTTTTCAGGGTTGGAGCTAAACTCTGCAGGACAGAGGCTCTCTAGGACCGAACTTGCCTACCCCTGGTTTAGGGATATGTTAAGTGGGAGGAGTTGGCTCCAGATCCAGGGGGTGGAGATGGGTAGGTTTAGATCCAGGGGATGGAGACAGATAGGTTTAGGGATATGTAAAGTGGGAGGAGTTGGATCTGGATCCAATCTTGCCCCCTGGATCTCGTGTTCTGCAAGTGAGGACCATCTCGGTAATTTTGCTAATGTGACCGCACCTTTAGGGTTGAAGTGAAGTGTGGACGACACTCACTCAAGTTTTAGGGGGACAGCAACACTACGGCCGCATGACAAAATTTTAATTTTTGGGTGAACTATCCCAAGTAGTTAACCCAAAAATTAAATTTCTGTCAATGGAATTCAATGGGGCCCATCAACTGTGTGGTTACACATATTCTTCAAAATATATTCTTTTGTGTTCAGCAGAAGAAAGAAATTCATACAGGTTTGGAATGACTTAAGGGTGAGCAAATGATGACAGAAATTTAATTTATTGGTAAACTATCCCTTTAAGGTGTCCTTTTTGCCATTTTACGATACGCAAGAAGGATGCTTAACAGTGCTCCCTTTACACCATTTCATCCCAGATATCACAGCAGACAACTATATTTATTTTACAGGTGGTTTTGTAAAATTTTAATTAAAATACTTGTTTTACTTTGAATTTATAACAGTGACAAATGAGAAATAACAGTAAATTGTAATGTATTTTCTCACTTTTGTTCTCAGTTTAGGTGGATCGCTGGCTCATCTTGCATGCAAATAGGAATCGAACTTAATTGGAGTGTTGTGTACCTGTTACAAAGCCACATGAAAGTTGATCATCCTCCGAATGAAAGCTGAATCGTCAAATTATTTCTGTGTGCCTATAAAATCCTGATGTGATCTCACAAATTCAATGGCTTCTTTTGTGCACTTTCAACAGCTGCACTCACCATTCAAAGAATCAATAAAAGACCTTGAAGAAATTATGCCAGCTGATATGATGTAATCTTTTATTGTTGGCTAGATAATGCCAGGGCTGTACGTGACTGAATCACTCAGTACTCTTTTATTCTCTCTCTTTCTGTCTCTCGCTCTTTATCTCTCTCTCTGTGCTATGGATGCCCTAGCATCTCTCAAACAACCAGAAGACACACTCTGCCTCCTCTTTCGCTTCGGTTTCATCAGCAGTGCCTGGATAAAAGGGCCTCAGAGGCAGAATAATTAGATCAAACAATAGATTTAGGATTCAATACAAAATAAGAACATCCTCTGTGTTTTTGGAAAGGTTTACCGTCATTCAGAGGCTACTTTGAGTTTCTCCCATCCAAAAATACCGGATAGCGCTGGCTTGGCTCACATTGGTCCATTGCTTGGTTTTAGAGAAAGTAATGACAGCTGGAAGCCTTAAAGTCTTTAGGAGGAAGGCATGAGCTCTTGCTGGGCTGTTTGAGAATCTGAAGATAGCCAAATAACGGTTTGAAATCAACGGCATGAACAATTCTGAAAAACAAGGCAGAGTTAAGGTTAGCTCAAAGGTATGTGACATACTCTACACAAGTGTGCCAATGTAACTTCTAGCTGTCTAATCCAAAAAATAAACTTTCAATATCATAGTTACTCATAATAATTGTGTGCAAACAAATATTAAAAGAAATTAAATGTAAGAGAGCATAAATTTCAAAAACTGACCTCAAATGCGACAAAATGTGTTAAAATTTGCATATTAGTTTTGACACGCCCACATTCAAACATACAATGTGCTTAAATGGCTGGTCCTTTTACTAAAGATTTAATTCACAAACAATTTAGATTAGAGATGCTTTTTTTAAGTTGACTTTTAACCCGACACATCATTCTAAAAACATGGCGTTCACGTGCCAGACACTGGCTGCAAAATATGCCAGCGCAATGATCCAAGATGTCCATACTTCATAACGCATGTTTACATAAAACAAACAAAAAAAAAAACAAAAAAAACAATGGGAAATCATCACAGCAGATACAGAAAGCAAAAGCACTTGGTTCTGGCTCATATTTATTCAGGAATTGTTGACAGGAGACTAGGACTGGGTCATTGCAAATTCACACTACATTACTTTTTTATTGATCATCAACTAAATTCAAAATCAGTGACCGCAATAGCAGAGGGGGCAGCAACAGCACAGCACTGTTAAGATCATGGTTCTGAAATTACCTGTATGCGCAAAAGAATGATGCAAACGGGGTTGCCAGGTTTTTACCACAAAATCCACTCAATTGACCCTTCACCAGGAGTTTGATTGACAAGCGATCTAACCAATCATAACGCAGAATCCACCATTTTGTCCAACAAAGCAGTCAGGAGTTAGAAGATTAACCTCATTGGACTTGAACTTGAAAAATGGTGTGTACTGATGTCTTTCCGCGTTTGAAACAACATTCCTTCTCATGTTCATTCATGTTTATTTGATGCTATAAATGAACTAGTAGGAAGGGATGATTGGTTCACGAGTCGTTTGAGCTGAGGCGCTACAGCGATCTGTCACAACATATTATAGAGCCACAAAACATTTTTTATTGTTCGAATTTCTTAAAAAATTACACAATTTGAAAGCTGGGACTTTGTTTAATATCATAAGTAACCTGCTCTGTCTTGTCTGTCGACATGTTGTCAGTTTCCTCTTTGCTCCGCAATGTATTTTTCACTCTATGTGGTGGTGGGGGGGGGGGGGGGGGGGGGGGGGTTGCCGCTTGTTGTGTTGCAAAACAACAAGCGGCAACAGTGGAAAAGTAAGGCTATTCTGTGGAAAAATCGCGGACTTGGCAATACACACAGCGCGCTGTCATAGGGAAGTAAACTCGAAGGGCATTAAAGTAAGCGATTAGATCTGACACATCACCGCCCTTATACCAACTATCTTTCGCAACTGTCTTGATAACATTAAGTATGTAAAATCTTTGAATAGACTCCCATGAGCGCAGAATCGTGACAAATGTTGATCTCGAGTGGGTATTAATTCCAATATGACTGTTCACACTGCGGTCGCATTACAAAACATCTGACCTGAATTGGATTTAGCACCACATATGGAAGTGGCACAAATCGGAATTGAAAAGATCAGATTCGTGGTTTGTACTGTTCACACTGCTATGGGGAAAACAGATATGAGTCACATGTGGGCAAAAAAAAATTCAGATTTGGGACACATTTAATTACAGTGTGAAAGTAGCCTTAGTCTCATTACTTTTAATGAAGATGATTGTGTTTTGAGCATCTGTCCAGCAAACACAGAACATTAGTTTTTGTTTCCCATTTGGTTATTTTTTTGGAAACCAAATACTAATGTGAGAGGAACGTTCTTTTTAAGGTAGGCCTATTTTTTTTTTGTTTTTTTTTGTAACCATAAAACCGTTGCAAGGTGTTTTTATATATATATATATATATATATATAAAACTTAAAAATAACTTATTATACAGATCGTTCCCTAATGGTTATTTTTATAACCATGTAAACTTTCCAACTAAAAGGTCGCAGATGATTTTGTGTAATTATAGAGCTCTGAAATTCGTTTAATATAGCATTTACTAAAATATAGAAATTAGATCAATCAAAACGCATTTTGAATGATAATATTATAGTCAGGGTTTAAGCATAACAGAAATAATAAATTCAAATTGCTGCGTCCCAATTCGCATACTATCCGTCCTAAATAGTATTCGAAAAAATAATTAGTATGTCCCAAATGGTAGTATGTTGAAATGAGTATTCCAAAGATACCCGGATGGTCTACTTTTTCCGGTTAGAATTCGAAGTGCAGATCCGTGCACACTTCTAACCGCTAATATTGCCCATAACACATTGCGCTGTGGACGAGGATTCGATTAGAACTACAAATATGAGTACAAAGTGGTAAAATACTACAAACATGACGGATGCGCGAGACCGACGGTTAAGCAGAGCGGTTAAGATAAAGGGGCTTGAGTGATTAATAATCAGTATCTAACCTGACGAAAAGATATTTATTAAATGTTATCTACATTATATTTCATCTGCAACAGCATTGTGAACTTTTATAAAAATGCGTTTGGTCATTAACTTCTAAATGCATCATTATGCAAAGATGAGGAGCGTTATTGCATGAAAAACCCATGACTGGCAGAGCAACATTTCTCTCCGAAACGGTAGGAAATTAAATTTAATTGAATGTGGAGGATTTTAACTGTGACAAGATGATTGACAGGGTAGTTTAAACAGTTAGGGGTTGCGTAACTAAGCGACAGAACGTCCGTTAAAGACGCAATTATGACGAGGTAGTATGTCCCAAAGCTTGCATACTACACACTCAAAAGTATGCACTTTTTCTTTACAAAAACAGTACATACTTTTAGGACGTAGTATAAGTAGGCGAATTGGGACGCAGCGATTGTTTTGTTTCTATCTTCATTTACTGCGTGCCTCTGATCTGCGACGCGCGCTCGCAGAATTTAAAAATTAACGGTCATTTCGTTTTACTGACTGACTGACTCATTCGTTTATCGACCTCTCTATTGAACGATTACTTAAAATTAATATAGTTATGAGAGTAAATATGATTTCAAAGGGATTTGACACGCCTAACTGAAGAGAACATGATGTTAATGGAGAAGTTTTTGTTTATGGACCAAAAGAAGAATGGCCCGCTGTGCAAACTCTAACTTACACTCCAGCGGTAAGAAATGAATAGGCTAAGTTGCTGATATCCTACACTAAAGCCGGGGACACACCTAACGATTAGCTGAAACATTCTAAGACTGAACAGAACACACATACCGATTGTTTCCTTCAACTGGAGCCGATTTTAATCGTTGACAGTCGGAGAAGAACACAAACGTTTACGATTGAGACCGCTGCTAAGCAACACACTGTGCGCGGGATCTTGAAAATGGATGTAAACAAACAGCTGGCGCTCTTCATCTGCAGCTATATTTGTGCGGAAAATAACAAAAAAAAAGAGGAAAACGCACACTTTGTTTTCAACAGAGAGAATTTGAGGTGAGTAAACTTTGGTAAATTAATCTATTTTTAGAGCTTGCACTCCGGTGGTGTCGCCGTTGTTAAGCAACGATAAGCTGCAATCCTCAATGAAGCTTGTTCGACTTGAAACGGCACTGTACAGACCATTAAATTACCACAGAAGTAAATTATACTACCACAATGCGACCTCAAAGGGCACTTTCACTTTCGCGATCAAAGGGGCAGGGCTCTTTATATTCTCTCTGTATATATTGTATCATTAACTGTTAATTTTGTATCCGTATCTTTCCAGATAAATAATATACATACAAAACATGATAAAAAAGTCTAACGTTAGTCATTATCTTTATCACTTGTTGCCCCCCTATTGGCTGGTGCCCCAGGACACTCGCCCAATCCCGTCTATGGATAATCCGGTCCTGTACCTGATACGTTCAAAGCTTCCGCAATAGCAGCCCAGCTTCTTTCCTTATCACTTCTATTATGGTACGTTATTCCTTCGAAGATATGTTGTATTCGTACTCTTGCCAGAGTTCAACCAGTTTTTCTTCCATACCGGTTGTCCAATGTGTATTTATGTTGCAAACGTTTTTTGACGCCATTTCGCCGCTTGTTTACAATCGCCTGACACAGTCTCCAAGGAAACAGAGACGTCATCGGTCGCAAATATTATGCTGCCTTCACGTGCTCTCAGCGCTATTGTAAAAATGACTTTCCTTTCGAAACTTGAATGCGATTTGCTCGTAATCACTACTTCAGAAGTGGGAATTATCAAATTTGAGAAGAATCTTTGTGAGGAGGACTGGCAATGACTGTTTCTAAAAATTCTAAGACTAGAATCGTTAGACGCAGCACACTGCACGATTTTAAGCACCAACTGTAAACACCGACTGAACGCAACTGGCTCTGACTCGGCGCGATTGGACATGATCAGTCGTAAGTATCAAATTACACTCATAATCGGCCTTACAATCGTTAGGTGTGTCCCCGGCTTAAGTCAAATAATTGTTTATTGATTTTTTTTTTTTTAAGTCTGTCAATAAATTTCATATTTTAAAAACCATGGATTTCGTAGTCACTGGTGCTTAAGAAATGTAGGCTACAAACGGAGTACCCAATCTTACATATTAATGCGTCCATACAAATCCATTTTTCATGCCGCTTAGCTATGCCTGTGTCGCGGGCAAAGCCCCTGCATCGCGGGTGTGCTGGATGATTACTTACCAACCAAAAACAAACCATAAAAATAACATTCTGGGAACCAAAAACTAACATTTTGGGAATGTTAGAATAACGTAATAGGAACATTAAATTAACATTAGAATAACGTTCTGCGAACAAAAAACTAACATTCTGGGAACAAAAATGTAACGTTATGGGAATATTAGATTAACATTGAAATAATGTTCTACAAACCAAAAACTAACGTTCTGAGAATGTTAAGAAAACTGTCCTGGCTAACCAAAAACAAACCATAAAAAAGTAACATTCTGGCAACCAAAATCAAACGTTTTGGGAACATTATAATAATGTTATGTGAACGTTAGATTAACGTTAGAATAACGTTCTACAAACCAAAAACTGGCATTCTGGGAACCAGAATCTAATCTAATGTTTTGGGAACATTAACATTATGGGAACATTAGATTAATGTTAGAAAATAGTTTTACAAACCAAAAACTAACGTTCTGGGAACGTTAAGAAAACTTTCCTGGCTAACCAAAACTAAAAAAATAATGTTCTGGGAACCAAAAACAAATGTTCTTGGAAAGTTAAGAAAACTTTACTGGCTAACCAAAAACAAACCAAAAATAACATTCTGGGAACCAAAATCTAACGTTTTGGGAACGTTATAATAACATTATGGGAATGTTAGATTAACGTTAGAATAACATTCTACAAACCAAAAACTAACGTTCAGGTAACAAAAAACTAATGTTCTGGGAATGTTCCGGGAACAAAAAACTAATGTTCTGGGAATGTAAAGAAAGCTTTCCTAGCTAACCAAAAACAAACCATTCTGGGAACCAAAAATTGTTATCTGGGTCCGACTTTTTCATTTGCATCAGTTTGCACGTTGGCATGCTGAAGAGATACTCAGCTGCGGTGATGCGTGGTGCATATCTGATCATGCGATGTATCTGTCATATGGACGCCATCAGCTGGTTCTTCTGGTGTGAATTTTGTTTTACAGGAAGAAAAACAAAGGAGAAAAAAAAGAACCTGTGGGTGATCTTCTTTCTCAATACTGCCACGTTTCAGCTATAGAAGCACTCAACATCCGATTGGTGAAGCTTGCTCGCTCTCGTTGGCTATCGCGGGTATCACGTCAGAGGCAGCCCGATCAAGAGTCGTAAATATCAAACATGTTTGATATTATGATTTGGGATTGTGTGGGCTCCGACGCAATCAGGAGCAGTAAAATAATAACACAACTGAGGATTTTTTGGACAAAAAGTCGCTTGAGAGGACCCTCGAATCGGGCCAGACCCCCCAGATCATTGGGGGTTGCAAATCAGGCCCAAAATCTGGCTTAAAATCTTCAAGTGTGTGGCCAGCCTAAGACAAGAAGATGAAAGTAAAGAAAATAAATGAAAAGAAATGGCAAATAAGAACGATTAGTTAGTGAATCGGATGTCACTATTGTGAATTTTTATGTTTTTATGAAATGTAGTGAAGTAAAAACCAAGTTATTATGAATGTATTTAGATGTTTTCCCAAGATAAGAAAAAGCTAAATGAACTTCAGTATGTAATAAAGTAAAAATGCTGAAGCTTCTCCCACTTTGCACTTGCTTTGTGAATCATTCGCATGTGCTTTTGCATTGGCTGTTTGCCTGGCTATGTTTCTGGTAGTTAGCAAATTATGAAAACCATTGAAACTTTTAATTTTGTAATATTTATAGTGGAGGTGAATCAAAATTCTAATTGTGGGTGTAAATGTGTTATTTTAGGAATCATGTGTCATTGTGGAAATTCCCCAGGGATCCCAGAGTGTGGCATCTGATTATCAATCAACTGCAGTGAGTACAAGCTGGCTTAGGCCTGTTCTACATTCATGACACTTAACACATTAACTTCTTTAACTTTATCGACCTCTGTAGTTCACATACTGAAACAAAGACATTGTACGCAAAAACAAAACACAAAAACAGCATTTCCTGTTTAAAATTCACCATATCTGTTTAGGCTAACATGTAACAGATCCATATGGAAATGATGTTTGATTTCAAAACCCATCAGCACAAACATCAAATTACCACACAATTAACATTTACAAACCAATACAACACAATTTTAACACTCTCAAACAAATATTAATTCATGCACACACACAGAGAAGTGTTCCCTTGCCAAAGCAAACACCACTCCGGAGAGGAGTGGCAGATTACCAGAGAGTTCGATGTCCCAGCATCATGATGAAACTTCACGGAAATAACCTGCAACATCTGCACCGTGGCCACTGCTGCAGAGCAAATGCATCTCTGCCTTGCACTTATCGCTGCACTCTCTTGCCCCAATGCATTCTGGGAGTTTGGGTGACAAAAGGCACAAAGAAGAATTTCATTCAAGCTTTGTCCTTTTATAAAGCTGTCACATTAGACCGTGCTCCAAAACCTAGTGAGCTGCATACCTAGACAGCATTTTGAGTTGCTTTTAAAACCTAATAATTGACAAATGATTGGAAGATGATATAAAAGGCACAAAATCATAATCCTAATGTTAAATTTGCAGATGCTTGTCAACAAAAAAAATTGAGGATAAACAATGCTACACTCTTATAAATAAAGGTTCTTTATTGGCATTGATGGTTCTATGAAGAACCTTTAAAATCCATGCATGTTCCATGGAACCTTTCTATTGTACAAAAGCTTCTTTATAGTGTAAAAAAAAAAAAAAAAAAAAAGGGTTCTTTAAAATGTTCTTCACACAAAGAAACAAAAAGAAACTGTTCACTGAAAGGTTCTTTTGGGAACCAAAAATTGTTCTTCTATGTCATCACTCTTTTGGAACCCTTATGTTTAAGAGTGTATTAAACTAAAGCTAAAAGTGCATGATTTAGGCTACTGAACAGGTGTTGTCATCATGCAACATCATGATTTATTGATATTTTTTAAAAAATTTTCTACACTAGTTTCCAAGTTGCAACTGCCATTCTGTTGCACTTGGAAATTCCAACTTTTGATTTTGGGAATTTCACAATTCCCTTGTAAATGGCACAATCCCAGAATGCATTTATGTGTGCTGCATGGAGTTGCTGCCTGTAATTTTTCAAATCAGTCCATTTTTGAGGTTGATTCAGTTAGGATGCCGTCTTAGGGTCTTAGGTTCACACAGAACACATTTTTGCTGATAAAAACGCAAGATGCACACTTTTTAAAAACTGAACTTGAGCACAATTTTAGAATGTTGTGTCATGTGCGAGACGCTGCAAAAGACGCGAGTGCAGCGGTTAAAGACGTCCAGTGTCTAGCATGTGTTTACACTGAAAAATAATGTAAAAGTAGCGCAGTGGAATGGAAAAAGGCATTCTGTGTGAACGGCCCCTTAGAAGGCAGCTGCCTATATAGACTGCATGCTGCAACACAGCTCACTCACTTTCGGAACAAAGCAATTATGTGGAATAAATGTATCAGTTATGAAAATTTGTCTGGGAGCTTCACGGGTTCCTCAGGTTTACACTTTACTCCCATAATGCCTCAGAGACCAAAGAAACTTTAATTACAAATCAAGCAGCACGGGCTGTTGCCAATGAAACGGCCGCTCTATGCACACACTCCAAAAAGAAGTGTTATTCTTAATTGCAGGTCAGTGTAAAACTGATGTGTCAGCTGCTGTGACTGCTAATTAATTCTGCTCACAAACGAAGCCAGAGACAATCTCCATCTGCTGCTGTTTAACCTGGAAGAGAGTGGCATGTCGGATTGTCATGCTCTTATTATGACAGAGTGCTCATCTGCGATTATGACTTTTAATGGAAAAAAGAAACACTGATGCATTATTTTCTTCATTAGGGGAGATCACACTGTCTATAAGTTTTAAGTTACACAAATTACTGTTTTCTCTAGCAGTTATTTTGTTAAACGTCTTGTTTAAAGCTTTGATAAATAATAAAATAACCATCGTAAATCACTATAATTTTTATGTTTATGTTATAATTGCATACCATTTATGAACATATCGTATATGTCAGCCAAAACAATTAAATATTTTCTGTTACCTTTTATTCTATAGTACATTACAGTACGTTTGAAGTTTCATGAATTCTGGGGAAAATCATACAGTAAGTCAAAAAGGTCACAAAAGGTTATTGTATTATGAACATTAGGCTATGGTATTATTGGTTAATATTATTTTTCCTGCCCACAAGGCCTTGGTTATATCAGCTGAAAAGACTAAATTTCTGAGATATAGAAAGATATTACATGTTGAGGAAAAATATACATTTTTCTTTAGAATACTAAAAAATAAAGATGGTCTGCACTCTAAAAAATTTTGTATTCAATTTACAAAAGGGTAATAATTGTAAATGATTCTTCAGAATAATATGAAAAAAAATCATGCACAGTCAGACATAATCATGGAACATGAAGGAACAATGATTAAAGTTAATCGATTCATTTTTAAATTTCATGTTGATTACAAATGAGGGCTGAACATTTAATTCAGATGTGGGATTGGCTATGTGGACACGTGGTATTTCAGAAGAGGAAAATCAGCCCGCATAATTCTTCTGTCGGAAAAAACAGGCATCATCAATAATGAATTACTAAACAAGGCCGTCATTAAGTGCATCCCACTGTCTCTGTCCAGCTCAGGGATGGGGTGGGGTGGGTTCAAACAGCATGACTCATGCATGGACTTGCAGAGATTAGGCTGAGAAACAGGGAAATAGAGAAAGATTTAGATAGAGAGAGAGAGGGAAAGGAAGAAAGAGGAAAGGGGTCAGGGTGAAGGAAACGAGAGAGAGAGAGAGAGAGAGAGAGAGAGAGAGGGCTGTCATTAGAGTTCATTCAAGTTAAGAGTCACAATGACAGTCTCTGGTCAGTAGAGTAGAACCAGAACACAAAAAAACTCTCTGCTGTGTGTCTGTGTATGTCTCTAAATACGATACTAAAGCCTGAGAGAGAAACAAGATGATCTAAGTGATGTTAAATACGTTTAATTTATCTGTCTTTCTCTCATTTAATTATGTCTATATGTCTATCTGCTCAACAAACGCATCTATATCCATCCATCCATCCATCCATCCATCCATCCATCTACCTATCTACAGTATACATACATTTACCTATCTATATATCAATCCGTCTGTCTGTCTATCTATCATATATCTGTCAGCCTATCATTCCATCCATCAATCCATCCATCCATCTATCTATCTATCTGTTCGACCGTCTGTCCGTCCATTAACATAAAGCTAATAAACAGCGGACTGTTTTTCCATTCTTTATTTCCTATTTATTCTAACATCTACCTGTCTGTCCATCCATCCATCATCTATACATCCACCTATCTATCCATCCATCCATCCATATATCTATCTATACATCCATTTACCTATCTATATATCCATCCATCCATTCTATTTATTTCCATCCATCCATCCATCCTATTTATTCTATCTATCTCACATCTACCTGTCCGTACGTCTATCCATCCATCCATCTATATATCCGTCCATTAATATAAAGCTAAATATCCAGGAAAAAGAGGTGTTCCAAAAAAAATTCAATCCAAATATGTGTTTTTCACAATAGCATTCATTATTTCCTATTTATTCAGATTATTTATTTATGACTAATTTATTCAGTTCTTTAATTATTTGAGAACTGCGGTAACATAAAGGCGACAGAATAATGATTAAAGCGCCGATAAAAGGGACGAGTGCAGACGGAGTGAGATCTCGCAGGGTCAGATGGAGGACAGACTTTCAGAATAACACCTCTGAGTCCAGTGAAGATCATTCCGACAGACAGCCGGATATCACAGTCAGTTGCTTATCGCAGGACCTTGAAAATACCAGGGAAAAAATCCCAGCCCCTCTTTCTCTTTCACCTTCAAAGTGGGTCTAATACGGCCTCAAAGAATACTTGATATTCTCCTATTGGTATTTGCAGATGGTGGTGCTGTTCACACATTCAGTCGGCGTGGAGAAAAGGTTGTGTCTTGGGACTCAATAGATTAGTAAGTCTGGGGACAAGTGCCTGGACGCCCCTGTTTAGCATGTGAATGACACACCAGTGTGCATTATTGGCTTTGGTCGTACAGGAGCCAAGAAGCAGTGAGAGGGACAGTGGAGAGACTATTCAAAAGCAATTGTATTTGCATTAAATATGTATCAATGAAATATCATGTTACATGAGGTAGCTGTAAACTCTATTCTGAAGGGCGATGTTCTGCTGTGCCTGGACAATAATAAGATTCAGGATTTAGAAACATGTTGAATGAATAAGAAATATTTAGGATTCTGGACTGTTTATAGTTGTTGCGGTTAAAGTATGTAATCGCGATCTTTTGAACAATCGTGAACGATCTCATCTCAGTAGCGATTCGTAAAACCCCAAGATCAATCTTTGTATTCAATCCTATCTGAATCTACAGTTTAACAGAAAAAGATCCATATTTTACCAGAGTGTGCATTGCAAACTCAATATGAAATAGATAAAATCGTTGCCTATCACAAAATAAAAGTTTTCAAGCTGATTTATGAAAAAAAAAAAAAAAAAAAACAGTTCTTTTTCGTGAATCAAATACTTACAGCACAAGCATAGTCAGTTTCATGAATGACTCTTTTAAAAATTGGTTCATTTTAGTGACTCAAAATCAAAAGCAGTCTGATTCATGCACTTTCTTCAACCAATTGTTTTTAGTGAATCAGCAACATGCAATGAAACCAATTCAAATTACTCTTTTCAACCGGTTCTATTTAGTAAACCATTAACATATCACGTGACTAGTGTAGTCCCATTCATGAATAAATGACTCATATGAGTCAATTCTTTTTAGTGATTCAAAAGATACAACCCAACCAGTAGTTGTGTGAAAATGCATTTGTACAGCATACAAATGTATCTATCAAATGTATCTTTCCATCTATCTATCTATGCTATAGACAATTTCAACAACAGTGAGTATAAAAAAAACATAATTAAACAAAAAATTGTAGGAAAGGTTTTTTTACAGACTGTCCTTTTACATGCCACATGTATGACAATGCTTTTGGCTTCTAAAAATACACCTTCAAATCTTGAGATTATTTTCAAAGACAATCATTTAAGACTGGACAGAATGAAACAAACAAACAAGCATAAAAACAATGAAATGAAACACCACTAGCGCTGCTAACACTGACAGACAGTGAGAGCAGGAGTCTGGTTATTGAACACTGAGTGCTCTGTGAATTTGTACTGAGGCAAGCAGACAGTAGATGCTTTTCTGCGCTCTGCTTGAACCTAAAATGAAAGTGTGATTTTTTTCTCCCTCTCTCTCTCTGCTTTTGACAATGAAGCTCTCCGTGAAGATTGAACGCCCTGCGTTTACGGGAGGTGGGGACCTAAGAGCTTCACTCTGAAGGGGCCTCTCTGGGGGGTAGCCAGCATTTAGAAGATCTGATTAATCATAGTCTCTCTCTCTCTCTTTGAGGTGATAGCTCAGAGAAAGCAGGAGGCCTGGCCCTCGTTACGTGTGCGTCCGGGGAGAGACAGCAGTTTACAGAGCTGCATGTGTGCAGGGGAGATGAATGAACAGCACGGGGAAATAATCAATTATCACTCTCTTCGCCACTGGAAACAGACCACACACACTGCAAAAATTATTATTATTATTATTTTTTCCTTATAGTAATATTTTATATCTAATATTTAACTTGTTTTAAGGATGTTATTTCAATAAAGTAAATTCCCAAAACAGGAAAAATCAAAACTGAAAGAAATAAATACTTTTTTTTTTTCTGCAAGCACGCATTAAATTGATCAAAAGTGACACTAAAGATATTTATAATGTTACAAAAGATTTCTATTTCAAATAAATGCTGTTCTTTTGAACTTTCTATTCATCAAAGAGTCCTGAAAAAAAAAATGTATTAAGTAGCACAACTGATTTCAACATTGATAATAATAAGAAATGTTTTTTGAGCATCAAATCAGCTTATTAGAATGATTTCTGAAGAATCATGTGACACTGAAGACTGGAGTAATGATGCTGAAAATTCAGCTTTGCATCACAGGAAGATATTACATTTTAAAATATATTAAAATGGAAAACAGTTTTTTAGTATTGCACAATATTACTCATTTTACAGTATTTTTGATCAAATAAATGCAGCCTTTGTGAGCATAAGAGACATTTTAAAAAATCTTACCGACCTCAAACTTTTGAAAGGAAGTAAATTTACTTGTGAGTCAAAATTGTATAAAATGATAGATTTTCTTGGATTAAGTTTTTTTTTGCATCTGCCTATCTATATATCCATCCATCCATCTTTTCGTCCGTCTATCTATTTATACATCCATCCATCTATATATCTGTCTGTCCATCCATTCATCCATCCATCCATCCACAATTTAAAAAAACAAAACTATTGGTCAAAGTTAAATATCATACACAATACTGCATCATTTTTCTGGTTTTAAGGATATGTTAAAATATTTTTACTATAAAACAAGACAAAAATACTGATTAAAAAATTATTTTTGCAGTGCACACACTTCAAAACCAGACAAACGAACACCTTTTTTGTCTAATATTTAATTTCCTACTCTCAGTGAAAGCCCTTAACTGTGTTTTCTAGTATAGTCTGTGATCTTGACATCGCTGGGGATTTTTCAAGCCGAAAGGGTTTTTACTGAACACTCTTGGAGGAATATAAGTCACCAGAGTTTGTGAAGAGAGAAGCGATAAAGGGGAGGAGATGAAGAGAGAGAGAGCGATTGCACCAGAATGGGATGAGAGGTGTCCACTGAGAATTTGGAAGTGGAGGATCTCACTCTGGCGTTCAATCTGCACCAGCTCCAATACTGTGGAAATAAATTGGTTTTTAAATAGATTGCTAAGCCTCTATCAGCGAGCCACTGATGTGGGTACATTTCATAGGCGGCTATTTAAACCAACCTAAAGCCCATCCATAGTGTAACCTTATTAAAGATATCTGCCGGTTAGACTTCACTAGCTTAGCGTGCTTCACCTCCCGCCTGAAATTAATCTCTGAAACGATACACATGATAACCGATCTCACACCTATGGAAGAATACAAAGCAGGACCGTCATTAAAGTAACGAGGCTTAGTGGACTGTATCAGGTTTCCATAAGAAATGGACATGTTGTGAGATGCAACAGGCCTGAGATTATGAGGTTTAGAGGTAGTAAAGTTGACTGTTTGAAAGGTTGTAGGGTTTTGATGTAGTGAGGTTGAAAGTTACAATGTTTTGAGAATGTAGGAACACCACCAGTTAAACGTTTGGACACACCTTCTATCTTTTTTTCTTTTTTTTAAATTATTATTATTTTCCTTATTTTCAAAGCACAGTAATCATAATACTGAGATATAGAGATGAACACATGGAAAAACAAGAGAAACCAACAAAATGTTAATAACTGATTATGTTGTAGTCAGTGTATGCTTTTTCCTGTGGGCTTTTTTTTTTTTTTTTGCATACTAAAATAAAAAATGTAGTCATAGTTTGCCTTTTTTGCCAAATAATTTTGTCTGATAAATACCTTAACCAAGTTTAACTAATTTCAAGCATTTAAGCATAAATCACAGATTCGGTGAAGTGTGTCCTAACTTTTGATTGGTCGTGTAGCTTCCATTTGCTGTACTGAGTGCAAAATATGCTGATGCAGCACATTTTCAATTGATTAATGCCACTGATCTTATTTGTGGAGAAGAGCATTATGGTCCTGAAGGAAGTCAGGGGATGATAGAGCATCATGACATCATGCACAAGAAAATGAGGAACATCCCATAAAAGTGCTGACTTAAAAATGCTGAGTTTATATATATATATAAAAATAACCCTGTTGGTCAGGCCTTTGTGCTGGGTGTAAATACCAACCAACACAACCATGAAGGGTAAACTAATTAGTTGAATGACTGTCCATTAGCCAAAGAATAATCACTTGCAAAAAGATACAAAAAGAAAAACACTAATAATACTCCATAATCTGAATTAATCTTGTATATAGATTTTAGTCATGTGAATAAATGAATAATTCATACCTTAAATGTTTGCAAAGTTTACATAATTTGCTTTCAATTTGAATGGACAATATCTGGAAAGGGCCGATAAATAAATAAATAAAATACTGACAAACATGCTTCACTTCTTGTCAATATCTCATATCCTCTGAAATTAATTAAAGCTCCTGGAAAGAAAAATTTGGCCTGTAATTTAAGGCTTTTTGCAACTGCAAGTGAATTCAAATGTCTGAGAGACATAAACTAAAACATTGATTGTAGCTGAATAATCATATATAGAGTGATAGATTTTGTCCTGTCACAAAAACATACCAGTCGTATTCTAATGAATATGATGATGACCAGAAAGAAATTGTGTTTTTTTGTTGTTTGGAGCTACATTGTGTCTTGAAAAATAAATTGAATGCTACAAGCTGAGACAACAACAAATAAAGAGAGTTCAATGGTGTCAATAGACCAAGCAAAAGAATTTAAGGAGAATCCAGCTCTGCACTGATTATATATAAATAAATCTCAACATTATGACAAATGCTTTTGAAGCATACTAAAACCATCAGTATAACCCAAAATTTCTGTTCATGATTTGTTTGTTTGTTGTGTTCATGCATATATTTTTTAAAATGTTTGTAATGTATTTTTTGTTTTTGGCTTACATATTTGTTCATGACCTATATTCAAAACTGTTTCTTCACCTATAAGGGACAAAATATACAAATACATCATAATTTCACTTAAATCAAGCTTTATTTATAATATGAGGGGGAGGAACAAAGATGATGTGCATATAAAAATAATTTCAATAAAGAGCAAATTAAAATGAACTGCAGAGGCTTGAAAAATTTCATCACGTCATAAACTGCAGACAGATGCAAGTTTAACAGCGAGATAACAGCATCAATAAAATTTATATCAGAGAGAAATTCTGCTCATATACTGTAGAATATTTCAGTGAAAAAAAAATATATTTTAATCTTAAATACAGGTAAATATTCTAATATAACAGATAACTGTTAATCAAATGGTTTGCATGTGACCTTTGTCATAATTGCCACTCCTAAGGCACTGTTTAGCATAAATTAATAAAGGAATAAATGAAATTCCATTCATTCTGAGTGTACATGCTAAGAATAAAAACCACATTCTTTTTAAGCTGCCAAAACCTGTTATATCTAAAACTATTTTCATCTAAACAGATATTTCCGTTAGTTTTGAATCTACGCACCCCAAACACCTTAAGTATGATATAAAACATGACTTAAAAAGTTAAGCAACACACTAAAAAACTGATATAATCTCCTCTGATTTTCAGTTGTATGGTTCCCCTAGTGGTAAAACATTACAATATTCCTCCTCCACACCTCTTTTCTCTCTATTCATTTAAACACATAGCCGAAAGAATGATAATTACAGAGTGATCAAGGATAGAGCGGGCTGATTGTTGCCTTTAGTCTATCTGAAATGCTAATACATCACTTAAATGTGCTGAATGATAATGGAGAACAAATTAAAATGTTTGCAGATTTACAAATAGTCCACGTCAATACATCAACAGCCGGTCCAAATGCAATACATTTGTTTTTATGCAAAATAGGTATAAATGTAAAAAGCAAAAGAATTCTTTTTTATAAAACAACCTCATGTATATTTATCAGATCTGATCGTAAGCTTTCATAAGTCGAGTAGATCCTATTAGGTTCCCTAAATGGATTTCATGGACGTTAGAATGCAGCATCATACGCTCGCCTGATACATATTCATGATATACGCGTGCCTACATGGGAAGCCACGCCGCAGTCAATCTAAAGCCGTGGTAACTGTTTATCTGCAGTGTGTTCCTTTACAATCCGCATAAATTTAGCTGTCAGTGGCATCGTGGACATTTCATTCCATTTTTTTTTTTTCTCCAGCCCTCACGGAGCTCCATATGGAAACCCGGCACGATAAATGTCATTTCAAAATCAATTTGCATTAAAAAGGTGGAGTGTGTGCGGTCCTGAGAAAAGAATATATGGCACAAACCGAACACATTTGCATCCGCAACCCCTCCCGGCACGTTACAATATACAGCTTCCCCTTTCGGTGAGGACGCCGTAGCATTTTAAAGCAGAACTCAAATCACAACAAAACCCCAGTTTTTCCTTTCCGGTGGCTGAAAAGATGTTTAGCAGAAGCAGGCGGATAAATCAACAGCACATGCATCACACACAAACAGGAAATGCAGCTTCGCTGACTCAATAAATGGATGTGGGCGTGAACCTCGGCGTTAGCAAACGCATGTGTGTGTGTGCAGGCAGGTGGGCCTTCTGGATTCAACGCTCTCTCTAGTCCATTGCAGGCGCCGCCGACATGACTCTCCTCGACTACGCGTATTCTTAAGCAATAACAACGAGAGCCGTATTATCCACCCAAGAATACCCGTCACCGAAGAGAGTCTTTTACAGAGAGAAACAACAGAACCGCCGGCATCGTCCGCGGCTGTTCGGAAAACGCGGCCTTTTCAAAACAATTGATTGAAGACGCTTTGTAGCGCAAGGCAAGGGCCCCTCAACGGCTCGTCTGCAAACAGAAATTAACAGTGCATTTTTGTTCAGTAAACGCCTCAGAGGAAATATGTGGTAAGTGTTTTTGTGCTATTTCCTCCCAGCAATCTGTGCTCTCACAGGGCCACTCGGGGGAAAGGTGCATTTAATGAAGGAGCGGGGGATGGGGCGGAGGTGGTGGAAGGGGGTTATGGGTAATCCACCCGCCCCCCCCAACAGCATAAACTCACCTGGGATGCAAGGACCCAGCGGAGGTCCTCCGGTGAGCGTCCATGTCTCGACTCCCATTGCCACGGCGATGATTCTGATGATGGCGATAGTCCACTGTAGTGGGTTCACCTAAAAACACAGACCATCAGGGTTAGGATAGAGTGGGACGCTCGAGATGTAAACGCTACTATGGTCTACTTCATCACATGCTGCGCATCTCATCTGTCTAAATGATATAGAAAAGGGGGGAAAAATTAGCCAAACAGTCCATTAGCACCGTGAGGAGAATTCTATATGGAGACACGGACTCAAATGAAGCATGGCGGCCCCCCTCTACACCCCACTTGAGTATGACGGGGGAGGGAAAAAAGGGGGGTGGGGGCTAAACTGTGATTAGTCTATGAGAGAAAAAAAATTGCAACTTATATAAATGCATCATCATTAAATAGAGAATTGTGCATTTTATGACAAAATAGGTCTGAATTAGATTCTCTTTAAAATGCATTAACACTGAATGTTTGGTTACTAATATTCTAATTTAGTGCATTTACCAATTTTTTGCTTTTTTATTTTGGTGTCATAATTTAAACATAAAGAATGTTATTTCAGCTGAAATTTAAAAGCTTCCGTTTAAAAGGTTTGCATGAGTACATTTTCCACTTTTTAGCTAATTTTGATAGGATCATTTAATTTTTATAAACCAACAGGCCTTTATTTAATTTTCATGCAAAATTGTATTCTGTTTTATTTTTTTAATATTTTTCATTTACAATTTACAATTAACACTTAATTTACAGAATACGATTTTGATCAGTCTATCAGAATGACTTATAATTTAATAACAAATTTTAACAAAATAAAACTGATTTTTACATTAAAAAAACAGTCATTTTTAATATTATAAATGTTATCATATCGGTTTTTATATTTTCCTCCATTTCATGCAACAACAACAACAACAAAAATAATAATTTAAAAAATGACACCTCTAAACCAATAACCTACTGAATTAAAGTCTACATACCTGCCCAAATAGATTTTTTCTATTTTACACCGATCATTCACAAAACGAGAAACACACAATCAGCTCTCATGCTGAAATCCACACGTTTCAAAGATAGAGACAGAGAGAGAAGGCAGCACAAGAATCTGGAGGAGAAGCTAACGGAGGCAGATGGAGAGGGACAGAACGAGAGGGAGAAGCTGGACTCGAGCACAAATGCAACAAAAGCCACCGTACGGGCACACCGGCAGTGTAGCAGCCGGCTGCTTGCTCGCTCTCCAGTTTGCAAAACCATGAGACGCACCTCACACACACACACACACACACACACACACACACACAGCCACCCTGACGCAGGGCACACTCCCCCAATGGTATAGCCCCAGGGCTCTCGCTTTCTCTGTCCATTTCTGAAGCTACACACACACACACACACACACATACACACAAACACTCAGAGCAACCAGGGACTCGACCCCCGTCCAAATCCCCTCAGAACTCCAGGAGTTAATCAATGGCCTCCATGCATGGATTTTGTGCTTTTTTTGGTTTGTTTGTCTTTGCCAAAGTTCCTCTGGGAGCATCTCTGTTTTCTCCCTTGAATTATATATATTGGTCCTACAGGTTTTTTTTTTTTTTTATTCTACTCTCTTCATGCAAGAACCCACTCACTGTCTTTTTTATATAAAAAAATGTATATATTTTTTAAAATGAAGTTTACCAGCAAAAAATATGACCAAATCTGTATTCTGTACCTCTCTCCGCTCCTCCCTTTCTAAACAAGTGATCTGCGCTATTCCACCCTACACTACAAAAAAAAAAAAAAAAACACTTCGAGCTGGACCCTTCACTGATTGCAATTTAATTGAAAGGAGCCCATGAATATGGTAATTTCACGAGACACTTGACACAAGCATCAGGAGGTGTAGACCACACCGGCAAAAATGACAAAAATTTCAAAAACGACACCCAATCACACTGACAAAAAACAATCAATATTTTTGAAAAAAGAAGGAGAAGCGACGGAGTCCACATGTGGATCCAACTTACCCCGTCAAACCTTCAGCATCTCGTCGTGCCGCCCGCCTAAGCGAGGTGGGATGCCTGATCGTGATAAACCCAGGACGGTACGGCGATGTTAGAGAGAGCCAGGCAGGCAGTCCTGTGGTGTGCAGGTGGACGCGGTACACGTTCGCAGGGGGGATGCTTGACAAAAGGATCAAAACCCACTGCCCACTCCCGAGCCAGTTGTTGCTTGACACAGCAAATGAACTTACAGCACAAGAGCGAGTGAAGCTGAGGGAGGGAGAGACAGACGGAGAGAGAGAGGCAGAGGAGGAGAGAGAGAGTGTTTGGCGCGTGTGTATGTGAGAGAGAGATGGAGAATGAGTGAGAGAGAGGAGGAGGTGGGGGTAGAAGGGGGTTCGGAGTGAGCGGGCAAGCGAGGGAGAGAGAGAAATCACAGCATAACAAAACCTATAGCTACGTGGACGGACACTCTCTCTCTCTTTCTCTGTCTGTATATCTCTCCACCCTCTCCGGCTCAAAGGAAGGGAGAGAATAATTAGATTTGAGCCACACATGCTTTCCAAAAGCACTGACTCGTGGATCCCAGGCACCTAATGTTGGATTAATTGAGGGAGATCTGATGTGCTACATGCACTGTGAGCCCTCGACTCTGGCTCCCCCACCCCCCCCTCTCACAACACCAAAAAACTACCATCGTGATACGACTCCCTGCTCCTCTCTCCCGGCATATGGTGACTGACACGGCACTGTAGGCACAGAGAAAAGAAATAATAGATTGTTTATTTAATTGCGAATACATACAGACGTTTATTAGGCTAGATTTGTGCTTCTGTCAGAGTGGAAAACAGTCAGTATCCATCTTCAAGTGTTGAAAATGCCAGTAGGATAAGGGAAATTGGATTTTTTTTTAGGTTTAATGCACATTTTGAGCATGACATTTCCGATTAAAAAGGCCTAAAATGATTTTAAAGAGGCTTTCTTCTCATCAGAGATCATTCCCACCGGATAGATGGGAATAATCAATCCATATGACATGATTTCCATCATAATATAGTATAAACAGATCTCTCTCTATATATATATACACTCCTTACAAATATAACTATAAATATTCCTTAAAATTCTGATTTTGGGAGATTATCTACACATTTTTGAATCATAATAATATAATGAATAATGAAAAACATGTAGAAAGGGTCAAAAATTGTGATTATTATTAAAGCTGTGTTGAATGAAACATGATTTATCTGCATATATGTGTATATATATATATATATATATATATATATATATATATATATATATATATATATGCAGATAAATGTGTGTGTGTGTGTGTGTAAATGTATGTATATAAGACCCGCAACAATTCGCCACCATTTCCACTTCCACCTCCTCCCTTTTGATAAAAATCACTTCAATAATATCAATATGATATTCAATATTCAAGGTAAATGGCAAAAGAAAGCAGCTCTGGTAACTGGCTTTTAACAGACCAGCAGACAAAGGAATCAGACATGTTGAATTTCACGCCATTGAAAGCGGTCTACTGCCCCCTGTTGACCGTTCCGTCACGGTCCAAACAGGAAGGCCCAGACAGCTGGACCATATTGCGACGAGACACGGCGCAATTACCGCAGGAATAACAAATAATTCTTTATCAAGCTATAGTCATCTAAACAACATTAAGCATGAAAGAAAGCAACTCAGTGATAAGGGAGAAATGGAGGGATGAGAGCCGGAGGAAGAGGGGGAGGAGAGGCGCTCTCATTCTCTCTCGCTCAAGGAGAGGTGAGAATTCCTTACAAAAGCCCGGCTGATTCCGTTTTCACCCCTTCAAGGCCAGATGAGCTCGGCACAAAGACGCACACCAGATGAAAAAATCCATCAGTTTTTCCTCTTTTACTTTTTAGCTTCCCCTCGTTCGGTTCTTAACACAAAGTAGCAATTAAGGTGAGAGTGTTATGGGGGGAAGGAAGAGGCCATGTCTGCTAACACCCTTTGTTTGGCCACGCTGAAGTAATTGAAATCGACTTTCAGAAGAGAACGAGATACATTAATTGACATCTTCAATAAAGAGCCGCTCTGGGCCCTGGCACTCTCTGTACGGTTAAGATCAACTCACCCCCCGTTTCAGGCCATAAACTAATAAATGGAAGGTAAAGACACATTGTGATCGGATGTTCCCCGTGGATTGTTTTAGAACATGTATGTAATGACCGGCTATTAGAGTACTATTTTTTCCCCGTGTCGCCCAGCGTGGACACATTAGTTCATTAGCAGCTGTTTCACTGCTGTAAATATCCTCGCCCGGAATGTACGGGTGAAAAAATGATTTATTTAAATTTGATGCGCTGAGTTTATTTGCCTGGTGGCTTGTGCGAGCTGAAGAGAGAGATATTCACCTATCCTTGCAATAAACAACACCCCTCCCCACCTCGCCTGGCTGTATTTCAATTCAACAAGCTTATAAACACACATACGCTAGCGCACGCTCTCGCGCACACGAGCGCGCGGGCATCCGGCAAATAGAATTCCTTCAAACGTACGTGGGTTGAAACATACTCCAGGGATAGAGAGAGGAGAGGTGCAGGGAGCAAAGGCCAGGCGCGGAGCTCCCTGTATCCAAATGGCATTACTCACTCTGAGATATATTATTAAAGAAAGAAGTACCGCAGGCCATGGCTGACAGACCGTGCAACAGTAAACAAGAAAAAAAAAAAACAGCAGCATTTGACAGCAAAAACACCATGTTTTCATTCTCACACTGA
Source organism: Megalobrama amblycephala (assembly GCF_018812025.1). NCBI lineage: Eukaryota > Metazoa > Chordata > Actinopteri > Cypriniformes > Xenocyprididae > Megalobrama > Megalobrama amblycephala. Next base: position 8,979,931 of record NC_063065.1, read on the forward strand.
TACCGTCAACACAGAGATGTGTTCGAATAATTTGTCGTATGTATACCTGCACACATTTGGGGGGGGGAAGTATCTTTGACACTCTATTTGAAACGTTTTATGAGGTTGCAATGACTTTTGATATTTGATTTGTGCTTTTTTCTTTGGTGTTGGCACACTGGTGATCCTTGGAAAGAAAAAACAAACAAAAGCTCTTGAATATCTCATAGCCATGAGGGTAAATGGAGATATTCGCAGATCTTTCTCCTAAGAAAAAGACTCTAGAATCACAAATGCTTTTTCTCTGGAGTTTTAGAAGAAATCTCAACTATGTGTCAAACTGTGCTCAGATATACCAAGTGTGCAGTCTCATTAGTTCCGATATGAACTTTTAATACCTGAAAGTTGAAACTTATTGAGATCTCAATATGAACTCATGATTAATTTTATAGCTCTTTTATTGTATCTAATTTGTGATTTTATTTCTCCAAAAAGGAATTAGGAGATCCTCTGGAGTTTCAGAACAGATCTTAACTACTACTTTGACGCTTCAAAAAGTGGTTTAGTCCAAATTTTCTGAAGAGACACAATCACTTTATATTATGAACAGTTTGAATTTAAGTTTTTATTCACATATAAACATTGATCAGCAAACATAAACAAGCTCAACCGAACCTGCTTGATGTGCAAGAACAAACCTCATTGGTTCTTACAGAAGCTTAAACATGTCGCTTAACACACGAGAATAAACCTCATTGGTTCTCGCACTTCAAGCGAACATGCTTGAGCTTCCGTTTACCATATCTGATGTGTGTTTTGATGAAAGTTTATATGTGAGCAAAAGCCTAAATTAAATCTGTTCATCATATAAAGCAATTGTGTCTCTTCAAAAAAATTTGGACTAAACCACTCAATTCATGTGGATAAGTTTTATGATCTCTTCGTGAACTTTTTGAAGCGTCAAAGTGGTAGTTGCATAGGCTGTCAATGGGGGATAAAAATTACTCCGATTTTATTAAATATATCTTCATTTGTGTTTTGACATGAGGGTGAGTAAATTATGACAGAATTTTCATTTTTGGGTGAATTATCCCTTTAAGTGAGATCTCAATATTTCTCACCCAAATCTTTTAAGACCAAATTATCTGAACTACTGTATATATTTTAATTTTATAGCTCTTTACTCTTGCATGTCAACTCAACAGTCTAATTTGTGTAAAAAAAATAAATAAAGCAACATTTTGAACAAATAGCTGAGAAAATCAAGTTCTTGTCAAAGATTACGTCAACACCCCCATAACCTATAACCTCTAGTCAACATTTCATTCTGTAACGTTTGGCAGTTTTGATTTATATGCTGTTTAATGCTGATGATAACGTTAGTTTACATGTGTGTAAGCAATGCTTCTGTCACTTGTTTCTGCTGCTTCACCTGTGTTTTGATCTGGAGATTCTGTACTCTTTCAGAAGATGCGTAATAGTGTATAACATTGAAAATATGGATTGCCGGAAAATTCCAGCAATGGCTGGGAAAGTGTTAAAGAGCAATACGATTTTCTTCACAATTCAACAGTGCTGTAATGCCAACCTTTAGTAACCAACAGAAATGCATAGTAAAGGAAAATCACAAACCTCTTTAAAATCTCAGTTGTTTTTCCCAGCTCCTGAATATTAGGTCCCAATAATTTTATCCTCAGAAGAGATCTCAAAAATGTCTCAATATGTGCTCCAATTTGCCAATACACCAAAGTCTGCAATTAAAAACAAAAAACAAAAAACAAAAAAAGATCTCAATGTGAACTCAAACATTTCTCATCAAATTCTTACAAGACTAAACCATCTAAACTATGCTATGCATTTTTATTTTACAATTCTATACTGTTATACTCTATAGTCAAAAATTATCACATTTGTGCCTAATGGAAATTTAGGAGAATCATCTGAGACAAAGATGAATGTCAAATTAAACATAACACCATAACAACAATGTTTATAGGTGTATGTTATCAGTGTTTACTATGGGGTTTAATCAGTTCTTTCTTTCACACAAAAATTGACTATACCTAGAATATTTCCTTCCAGGGACACAGCAAGGAGGAAAGTGTAAGTGTGAGCATTATGCTGATGAGAGGGTGTGCAATACCTAAACCTGTTTGATATTAACACTGCAAGATCATGTGACAATTCACATGCCAGTTACGATTATATAGAGGAAGGAACATAAAATATGCAATAAGACGTGAAAGACAGAGAGCGTCTAAACCGCTATACGGCTTTTGTAGCACTATTATTTGTCATTCCAATAAAACCCAGTGAAACCTGAAACTTGAGAGAGAGAAAATGAAGTCTACGATCTAAGCTCCTCCAACTAAATCTGTTTTTAAACACTCTCTCTCCCCCACACACACATATGCATATACACACAAAGGCAACTAGGTATGTAAATTGGATGCTCTCTCATGCAAATTATTTTCTGGTTATTAAAAACCAGCAAAGGTTGTTTGGAAAATCTGCCACTCTAGTGGGTTTCACTGTTTCAGAGCGTGTTAGAGAACATTTAAAGGGATAGTTCACACAAAAATGAAGTCTCTCATTATTTACTCACCCTCATGTCATTTCAAACCCTTTCAAATGTCTTTCTTGCATTCAACACAAAAGGAGAAGTTAGGCAGGACGCTCACGCTGCTCTTTTCCATACAAATGAATCATGACCAGAGGCAGTCAAGTTACAAATAATGACCTAAAATCTGCCATAACACTATCCATATGGCTTGTTTGCTATATTCCTAGTAATCTAAAGTCATATGATATCTTTTATGTTGCATTTTGTCATTTTTTTGAAGCTTGATTGCTTTCATTGTATGTAAAAGAACAGTGAATGTGATTTCACTAAGTACAACAACATTCCAATCAACCAATTAGATTTGAGGGACAACTTTACAGTTTATGTCAAGTTTAAGCTTTCAACCAGGGTTAGGTGTTTCTACAACAGCGTTATTCACCTATCATTTCCCTTTGGTTTTAGGGATAAGCTATGGGTATGGGTTAGTTGTAGAATAGGGTTTTTTGGACAATAATGTTCCAGGATCAACAAAATATGTGACCCGTGCTGGCAAAATGAGTTGGAAATGCAAAACACAGGCAAAACAAGTGAAAAATGTCAATTTGAGGTTTTCACAAAAATGCTTATTAAGCCCTCGTCTAGCGATCCTAATGCTCCAAATAGCAGTTAAACATCTAAATGTATCTTTATTTGTACAATTTCTGAGAGGAGTACCTTTAATTTGTCCATGAAAAATGCAGTTTTTTTTTCTCTGCTCGCTTCTTGACAATTGGCGTTTCCCCTCAGCACGTTTTGGTATTGTTTTAAAGCGCAGCAATTCCAGCTTTGTTAATATTCATAACGAATTTTTGATGGCATGAATCTGAACCAATGAAATGTGTTTTTCAAACTCATGCTTATGTAAACAAATCGATCTTACTCATGCTGACTGACATCCAAAGTGTGCGCAGAAAGACGCCTCAAAGACGCACAAAGACAGCGCGCAATCCCGATATACACATATACAGTGAATTACAGTATTTCAAAATATATGTCTTGCCAAGTATTCATGCAAACATTATCTGTTATGTCTTAAGTGAACGTTTGGTTTAGTGTTGGGGAAACGTGTAACATATTAGCATCAGTGCAGTACAGTAGCTCTTAATGCATTAATGTTAATCAAATTGTGGTTTCATGGGGGGGGGGTACCAAAGACCGATACCTCATGTGACGTAACTGACAGAATTTTCCATGCTCAGAGACACAGGCGGCAGAAGAAACAATGTCAGACTCAGGGATGTGGATGACAACCCACACATTGGAAACAGACGGCGTGCGATCAGTTCTCCTTGCGCCTGAATGGTCAAATGCACAAATAGTTGTCAAAATGTCCATCGTGTAGAGCATTTCACGTAAATACAGTCTATGGTTTATGGCTTTAGTGGACGTGAACAGGTGGGTGAAAAAAGGGTATATGTCAGTAGGCCTATATTATATCCATGGATTCGGTCTTTAAATGACAGTAGCCTAATTAAATATTTCTGTCATTAAAGGGATAGTTCACCCAAAAATGAAAATTTAATGTTTATCTGCTTACCCCCAGGGCATCCAAGATGACTTTGTTTCTTCAGTAGAACACAAATGATGATTTCTAACTCCAACCGTTGCCGTCTGTCAGTCGTATAATGCATGTCAATGGCAACACCATCTATAAGAGTCAAAAAAACATGCACAGACAAATCCAAATTAAACCCTGCGGCTCGTGACGACACATTGATGTCCTAAGACAGGAAATGATTGGTTTGTGCAAGAAACCGAACAGTATTTATATCATTTTTTACCTCCAAAACACCACTTTAAGTATAGGCATCAGTATCGGCGAGTACCAGAAAAAAAAATATTTGTACTCGTACTTGGCCCTTAAAAACAATGGTATCGGTGCGTCCCTAGTAACAATAACTCGTTTTTGAAAATTTGTTCATTGCGACTCCATCACAACATGTCTTACTTGGCAAAATCACACCAACTGCAAAAGAACAGTGTGATCATTCTGTTTAACTTCTCCTTTTGTGATTCACAGAATAAAGAATATCACACAGGTTTGGAACTCCATGATTGTATTGCATTTTTGGGTGAATTATCCCTTTAAAGCCGAGGATGTCAACAACTCAAAATCTGATTGAAACATGGGTTTTCTTGCTCTCAAGATTATACAAAGCATGATATACAGCAGAACATAAAATGCTTTGAAACCTCCCTCTCTCTCTGTTGCTGTCACATATCAATTGTGAACGGCTCGCTGTCAAGGGACTCCACCAATCTCATCATGGTCTTGGTCTGTCAGTACTGACAAAGCAAAATTATTGCTTGTCACTGGATATTTATGTCCAGAAGGCTTTAACCAGACAGAGCGCTTCCTTTTTATTTGTGTCTTCTGTCCATTGACCATTGACCTCTATGTGGCACTATAAGAGGAAACGTTCAGAAGCATGACAGCTCTAGAAGGATAATGCCTATAAATCCGACACCTGGACAAAATGTCGAAAACTGTAGCAACAACTTGCAGTAGTTACCCGCTGTGTGCGTAATTAACCAATCAGATACTTCCACAGAGGCAGGCAATGACTGTAATATGTACCTAAAAAAAAAAAAAAATCAAATAAGTATTAATAATAATAGTAACAACACACATTTACATGCATTATATGAAAAAATTATATATATATATATATATATATATATGAAATATTTTTTCTTTAAATGTATAACTTCAATACTTTTTAAATATTAAGTATTAATATTGGGTAATTAAATATACTAAATTATACTTAAAAATACTGATAGTTAGGTATAATTATAAAAAAATATATATAAAATATTTAAGTTTATTTGAGTAGCCAAGTCAAGTTTACTTAAATTTCAATGTTATAAAATGTTAAAATTTCAATGTTGCAGTGGTTTCGAGGGTCTTATTCCTTCAATACATCTTAAATGTTAAGATCTAAATCTTGAGTTCAACATTTACAATCAAAATTGAACAGTTTTTGTATCTAAAATGTATATAATGTGTTTTTGAGACACATTTATGAAGGTGTATTGCCAAGCATCTGTAGTCAGTGTCTTTTTGAATAAATACAGATTTGTGTATCTGTTTACATGGAAATGTGTGTCTGAATGTAGATAAACTTTAAACAAAATCTCCAAGTCTTATGAGCCGGAGTGCCTTTGAAACTACATTAACAGAACATCATACATTACAGCAGATTTTTCACATTCTGCTTTTTTCATGTGGAAAGGCTTGCAGATGAGTGGGACATTTCTATGCAGCCTTCGCTCCATTACAGGATCATATCATTGGACATGTCACCCATCTAAGTGTGTGAAACCACATCGGCGCTGTGACATTTTCACAAGATGAACAGAATCGAGGCCCTGAGTTTCTCCTCAAAGGCTCTGACTGAAAACTCCTTCCTACATTTTAGCATGTGTTTACCTCAGGAAGCTGCCCGCGGAAATGAAAGCCAATGTAGTACATTTACTGGCTTTGATTCATCCCAAAAAGAAGTTAATTAACTGTCAACATCCTCGTCGCTCTTTATTTTTCTGTTTTCTTTTAATTTGCCTCATTCTTTCTGCTTGGTGTGCTGGTGTGTCATTATATCTGGCACTCATTTAATGTTTACCCCTGAGTGATCTGATATTTACGTAGTTGTGGAGAGTGAACTGAAGTTGCCGCGTTGCCAAATCAATGACACATTTTCAAAATGTTCTGGCGGTTTCTGCAGCACATGACACTGAGGGAGTGGGCTGAGTGCGAATGGAATCACACACACACACACACACAGCCCTTTTGAATACTGCCATCTGCTTTCAGCACTACAGTGTCATCAAACTCATATACACGATCAGTGTTGCAATGTTTGTACGATGGAAACATGTCAACAACGCACCACATATTCATAAACAGAAATAGTACTGAGGATGATTCGCATAAATCACTTCACAGTAAAATTGTGCACAAAAGCAAGGACCTATAAACATCTAATGGACCAATAAATGTAGTCAGCAAATTAGCAACCAGGAGCCAATGGAGTCTAGGCAGTCCAGTAATATGACAAATTGTATATATATATACACACAGCTAGCAACATATATGCTCACATGGAATAAGGGAATTTGAAAGAAATATTTTTGGAAAGTCAGTGTGTTTTGCGGTTGATGTGCAATATTCCATCTAAAACTATAACATTTTGCAAGTAATGATTTAGGTAAATCTGAATTAAAATCTTTTTATATATATAATATACATATATAGTATATGTATATAGTTAGTTAAACTCAATGCAAATATTTATATTTGTATAAATATTTACGTGACATCATTTAGCTTTAGGTCACCTGCAACTGAAAACCCAAGGCCTCCCAAAAGAAATGTTCTTTTATTAAGTTTATGACACCAATGTAAAATAGTGTTGCCTTTTTGAAATGCACTTACTTTTGTTTTGTCTTCAGTCAGGGAGATTCTATCTTCCTGATATTGGATTCTGAGGTGAATTGAGTTGGTTTTTGGGGTGAGATGTGAGTGAGTTCTTAATGGAAGCTGTGAGGAAGTGCGGTAACGGCTGTATGACGGTCCTTACCAGAATCCAGTCGTGACTCACTCAGACAGGGGGTGACAGAAACATGGCACCCAGGAGACTAACACACACATCACCCTCCCTTACTGGAGCACCGCTGACGCATGGCCATCGCTGCCTGCCCAGACCTGCTCTCTTTGAGCTTCTCTCTATCTTCCTCTGCTGTTTTGGAGTCGGGTGTGTTCCATCATCTCCATATGTCGGTTGTATCTGTTCCTTTACTGCTTTCATGCAGGATCTGGCCTAGAAATGAGCAGCAATTAAGTTTACTCTGAAGTCATTTTCAGAGTATGCTGTGATTGTACTGAAGATAAATTCAAAGGAAGGTTTTATTGTTCAGAGACTTACTGACTATCAACCACTGTATGTTTCAGATGTTCCCCCTAAAGTAAGTTTAAAAAGAAACAAATGGGAGTGAGCTAAAAAAAATAATAATGTGGGCATAATACTTCAGGTTTGATGAGAAAATATTTTTATATAATATTGAAATCTGACAACTGATTTCAGACATCTTGGCAAAGATCCATAAAGGTACTAAAAATATATTTAAATCAGTTCATGTGAGTACAGTGGTTCAATATTAATATTTTAAAGTGACGAGAATATTTTTGGTGTGGCAAAAAATTATATTGCAGCCATTTGCTAAAATCATTTAAGTTCATTTTTTTCCTCATTAATGTACACACAGCACCCCATATTGACAGAAAAACACAGAATTGTTGACATTTTTGCAGATTTATTAAAAAAGAAAAATTGAAATATCACATGGTCCTAAGTATTCAGACCCTTTGCTGTGACACTCATATATTTAACTCAGGTGCTGTCCATTTCTTCTGATCATCCTTGAGATGGTTCTACACCTTCATTTGAGTCCAGCTATGTTTGATTATACTAATTGGACTTGATTAGGAAAGCCACACACCTGTCTATATAAGACCTTACAGATCACAGTGCATGTCAGAGCAAATGAGAATCATGAGGTCAAAGGAACTGCCTGAAGAGCTCAGAGACAGAATTGTGGCAAGGCACAGATCTGGCCAAGGTTACAAAAAAATTTCTGCTGCACTTAAGGTTCCTAAGAGCACATTGGCCTCCATAATCCTTAAACGGAAGACGTTTGGGACGACCAGAGCCCTTCCTAGAGCTGGCCGTCTGGCCAAACTGAGCTATCGGGGGAGAAGAACCTTGGTGAGAGAGGTAAAGAAGAACCCAAAGATCACTGTGGCTGAGCTCCAGAGATGCAGTCGGGAGATGGGAGAAAGTTGTAGAAAGTCAACCATCACTGCAGCCCTCCACCAGTCGAGGCTTTATGGCAGAGTGGCCTGACGGAAGCCTCTCCTCAGTGCAAGACACATGAAAGCCCGCATGGAGTTTGCCAAGATGGTGAGAAATAAGATTCTCTGGTCTGATGAGACCAAGATAGAACTTTTTGGCCTTAATTCTAAGCGGTATGTGTGGAGAAAACCAGGCACTCCTCATCACCTGTCCAATACAGTCCCAACAGTGAAGCATGGTGGTGGCAGCATCATGCTGTGGGGGTGTTTTTCAGATGCAGGGACAGGACGACTGGTTGCAATCGAGGGAAAGATGAATGCGGCCAAGTACAGGGATATCCTAGACGAAAACCTTCTCCAGAGTGCTCAGGACCTCAGACTGGGCTGAAGGTTTACCATCCAACAAGACGATGACCCTAAGCACACAGCTAAAATAACGAAGGAGTGGCTTCACAACAACTCCGTGACTGTTTTGAATGGCCCAGCCAGAGCCCTGACTTAAACCCAATTGAGTATCTCTGGAGAGACCTAAAAATGGCTGTCCACCAACGTTTACCATCCAACCTGACAGAACTGGAGAGGATCTGCAAGGAGGAATGGCAGAGGATCCCCAAATCCAGGTGTGAAAAACTTGTTGCATCTTTCCCAAAAAGACTCATGGCTGTATTAGATCAAAAGGGTGTTTCTACTAAATACTGAGCAAAGGGTCTGAATAGGATGTGATATTTCAGTTTTTCTTTTTTAATAAATCTGCAAAAATGTCAACAATTCTGTGTTTTTCTGTCAATATGGGGTGCTGTGTGTACATTAATGAGGAAAAAAATGAACTTAAATGATTTTAGCAAATGGCTGCAATATAACAAAGAGTGAAAAATTTAAGGTGGTCTGAATACTTTCCTCACTGTACTCACATGAACTGATTTAAATATGTTTTTAGTACATTAATGGATCTTGAGAGAGGAAATGTCATTGCTGGCTATGGAGGCCTCACGGAGCCATCGGATTTCAACAAAAATGGCTTTCAACAGAAACGGATTTCAACAGAAATAAGATATACAGCGTTCTATCTATTATCTATCAATGGATTTTTCTTGAGTAACAGTTTTGAGCACATTGTTCAGCTCTCTTATGAAAGTCTAAAAGAAAAGTTGTGGAATTATTTGGTTCTTTATCTCAAGGTCAAAATATAGATTTAGCAAAAAAAATCTCATTGGTGTCTGGAAGAAACATTTGAGATTTCTCATTCCTCTGAGTGTTGTAGGATCTGTTAATCTCAACATGTATTGTCTCTGATGCCGTATCTCCTGCTTCATTCCTGTGGACTCAACATAACCCAATGGCAGATGCCTCGCAGGGCCCTCGTTGCTGTCAGTGATTGATCCCCTTGTTTTTATCTGGCGTAATTAAACATTTAGAGCCATGCACTCCCTGTTGCTCAATGTAATTTCCCCTGAATTCAGAAGTCTCGCAGCCCAAGAAATCTTTATTATTGGCAATGAACCCAGTGCGATAATGAGCCAATGGGATGAAACACCCAGTTTAGCACACTCTAGTTACCATTTCTAGGGAGAGGAGGGGACCGCTCGATTTGTTCGCAGCACTATGGAGTCGTTCCCGAAAGAAACAGACGTGTTTACATTAACGAAAACACTGCATGGGGAAAATAAGTGTTTTTCTGTGCATGTTTTGCTTTAAATGGACAGCTGGTCTTGTAGTAGCAAACTGCACAATAATGACCTAAGTGAAATAAAGTAGTGCAGAAAAAAAATAAGGGACAAATTGAGAACCAGCTGCGTCTCAAAATGTGTATCGTTTAGATATAGCACACGTATTGCCTCGATATTCATGTAAAGATACAATACCTTCCTAATAATCATGAAAAGCACACAAATTGTTTCCCAGTTACCCCCGCTGTGCTTTTTGAGAAAGCCGGTCAAGTTTTTTAGACCTATTTAGAACACAGTCAAAACAAAAAAGCTTGTTAACATCTAGTATTACCATTTAGTCTATCAATTTTTGTTTAAACGGGACCCAAAACACCCAAAAATGAAAATTCTGTCATTATTTACTCACCCTCATGTTGTTCCAAAACTGAACGAGTTTCTTTCTTCTGTGGAAAATTAACATTTGTCCATTATATGGACCAAGGCTGCAAAGGAAGTCCATTGGAAAACAAATCTGTTTGGTTACCAACATTCTTAAAAATATCTTCTTTTATGTTTCGTAGAAGAAAGTCATACAGGTGAGTAAATGATGACAGAATTTTCATTTTTGGCTGTACTATTCTTTCAAGGAAACCTTTATGTTCACATCTGATCTTGCCAGAGAAGTAAAAATCAAGCCACGAAAAGTAATTTGTTACGCTTACTGATTAGTTTCACAGAGTAACTGACTATTACACGTTTACACGAGGCTACTGTGATAGAACTGATTACTAACCCGATTTAAAGTTATATCCAATCTTTCAACTTTGTCGTCATAATGACGCAATTCTGGTAAAGCATGTAAAACTGGCAACTTTCACATGATGTCCATACTAGAATATAAAGAGGGGGGATGACGTAACTTCATTGTTTACATGCTGGAGCTGAGCATGTAGTTTACCAAATGCTGTCTTGAATCTACAAAAGTAGATTCAAAAGTAGAAAAAATCATCTTCATGTTGTCTGCATACATTCACAATGCCATAATGTATGAAACATGCATCTTTACCTTACAGTAGGTGCATGACCCTCCTGTTTCGTTGCTTTGGTGACTAATAACTAAGTTCATCCAATGCAAAAGTACATGTATACTCTACATATTTGCAGCACAAATAATACATGTTTTTTTCGAAGAATTAAGGTAAACACTTTATAGTTTAGAAAATGTAATCATTCAAAAAAACAAAAAAAACATTGTTTAACGCCATACCAGGCTACTTTCATGTCAAAAAGTATTGTTGAGTTATTAAAATAAATTAAAAATTGAAGATATTTAAGACCCATTTAAAACTAAATTTGGATTAACTTGATATATATGATACACAAGGTTTATTTTTATATGTATTATATATATATATACAAATCTGATTCCAAAAAAGTTGGGACACTGTACAAATTGTGAATAAAAAAGGAATGCAATAATTTACAAATCTCGTGAACTTATATTTTATTCACAATAGAATATAGATAACATATCAAATGTTGAAAGTGAGACATTTTGAAATGTCATGCCAAATATTGGCTCATTTTGGATTTCATGAGAGCTACACATTCCAAAAAAGTTGGGACAGGTAGCAATAAGAGGCCGGAAAAGTTAAATGTACATATAAGGAACAGCTGGAGGACCAATTTGCAACTTATTAGGTCAATTGGCAACATGATTGGGTATAAAAAGAGCCTCTCAGAGTGGCAGTGTCTCTCAGAAGTCAAGATGGGCAGAGGATCACCAATTCCCCCAATGCTGCGGTGAAAAATAGTGGAGCAATATCAGAAAGGAGTTTCTCAGAGAAAAATTGCAAAGAGTTTGAAGTTATCATCATCTACAGTGCATAATATCATCCAAAGATTCAGAGAATCTGGAACAATCTCTGTGCGTAAGGGTCAAGGCCGGAAAACCATACTGGATGCCCGTGATCTTCGGGCCCTTAGACGGCACTGCATCACATACAGGAATGCTACTGTAATGGAAATCACAACATGGGCTCAGGAATACTTCCAGAAAACATTGTCGGTGAACACAATCCACTGTGCCATTCGCCGATGCCGGCTAAAACTCTATAGGTCAAAAAAGAAGCCATATCTAAACATGATCCAGAAGTGCAGGTGTTTTCTCTGGGCCAAGGCTCATTTAAAATGGACTGTGGCAAAGTGGAAAACTGTTCTGTGGTCAGACGAATCAAAATTTGAAGTTCTTTTTGGAAAACTGGGACGCCATGTCATCCGGACTAAAGAGGACAAGGACAACCCAAGTTGTTATCAGCGCTCAGTTCAGAAGCCTGCATCTCTGATGGTATGGGGTTGCATGAGTGCGTGTGGCATAGGCAGCTTACACATCTGGAAAGGCACCATCAATGCTGAAAGGTATATCCAAGTTCTAGAACAACATATGCTCCCATCCAGACGTCGTCTCTTTCAGGGAAGACCTTGCATTTTCCAACATGACAATGCCAGACCGCATACTGCATCAATTACAACATCATGGCTGCATAGAAGAAGGATCCGGGTACTGAAATGGCCAGCCTGCAGTCCAGATCTTTCACCCATAGAAAACATTTGGCGCATCATAAAGAGGAAGATGCGACAAAGAAGACCTAAGACAGTTGAGCAACTAGAAGCCTGTATTAGACAAGAATGGGACAACATTCCTATTCCTAAACTTGAGTAACTTTTCTCCTCAGTTCCCAGACGTTTGCAGACTGTTATAAAAAGAAGAGGGGATGCCACACAGTGGTAAACATGGCCTTGTCCCAAGCTTTTTTGAGATGTGTTGATGCCATGAAATTTAAAATCAACTTATTTTTCCCATATATATATATATATATATATATATATATATATATATATATATATATATATTTTTTTATGAAAGTATATTTAAAAAATAAATGTATGTAAATATAAATATCATATATATATATTGGTGATATTTTGGCCTTTAATCTCTCTGGATACTTTTTATTTTTTATTGAATTAAATTGATGAAAAAAGCCAAACTTTTACTAAACACACACACAGAAAAATTCCTAACTGGTCGAACTTTGGCATCTGCATTTGCTTAGATTCTTTTAAAGACACTGATTTGTTGTAGACACATACCCTAGACAGACAAAACTTCCCTCATAAATGATTTACTCAATGAACATTTGAGTTGTTCATTGTGCTGGAGCTGAGTGGATCATTACAGTACATCCACTCTACAGTCATCAATGGCTTATAAAAACACATGTCTGCTGTAATTCCACATGTCCACAGTTCTATGACCCACCCAACACCGCCCTCCCCCCATTGCTTATGCATTAATAATATTAGGGCAAATTTGATGCTTCAGTTCAGGGGAAGCATTACTCATTTAAGGAGTGCATGGCACTATCTGTCTCTATCTTTCTCAGTGTGGGGCCTAATGGCTCTGATTGAACTCCAAATTCAATTTAGACAGGATATTACTGTTACATGAGCTCTCCTCAACAATGCCATTTCCCTTGCTTACACAGTACATTACCCAGTAAAGCTTCGGCCTTTCCTGCTAAAACAAAACCAGAAAAATGAGAGAACAAAAAGAAAAGGACTTTTCCAGCTCACAATGGCAATGATTGTCGATTTCCAACTGTATTTAGTGCTAACATCTTGAAATCTCATGGCAGAGTGAGCTGAATCTATTTTCATTACCCCGCTACAGACAGAGCCACTGTCCGTCTCTCAGTAAAACTGCACCTGTCACAGATGCGAATCGCGATTTTGTTCCTCATATTTTTCTTCTGGCGGCTGGAGGAAAATAACTTTAGGCATCTTACATAAAACTTCTGATCGCTTGCATCAAGGTCTGACCTTCATTCTTACAAACCACGCAGTGTTGCGGTTCCTGAAACATTACTGGCCAACTGCTGAGTGGAGCTGCACGATAAAGCCAATTCATGAGTTCACATGTCCATCTGATCCTTGAAAGTGGTAAAGATAAACAGATTAGTAAGGGTAAAAAGATTTGGCTTGCTGTTTGAAAAGGAGGGGCTCATGCATGAGATGTGACTCAAGTTCTATGATGCTTCTTCTGGATTCATTCATTAAAGAGAGTTAATGCAAAGTAGACATACTAAAATAAAGGTGGAGTACATTAAATGAAAAAGATGTTGTGATTAACATGATCAGATGAGCAAGTGACTTCTAAACATGTGTTTATTTCTTCTGAAATGGCAAAAAAATGAATGAAAGAATGAATACACATAAGAATGAATACACATAAAAATAATCAAGGCATGTTTTCCACATTGGTTTTCACTAAATGAATTATAAATTACATTTAATTCATATATATTATATTGATTAATTATTAATTAAGTTATTATAATTATTAAAAGATTTGTTTTATTTTCATGCACCAATATTACAATAAACAGCAATAATTATCTACACATTTTTTTACTTTTTAATTGATTAAAAATGCCTTGCGGGACATTTCTGAGGGAAGATACAAATGAATTGATTTTTTTTTTTTTTTTTTTTTTGATTCATTGATTCAAAAGATTTGAAATGTCAAAATTGTAATATTTCAGTTACCGATTAATACTATTGACAATAGAGATATTAAAGGTGTTGTGATTAATATGACCACCAGATGGGGTTGGATTGCTTAAAAATTCATTTTAATTGTAATTATAATTTAATTGTAATTATATATTTAAATATTTAATTAACATTTAATAGTAATAAACAGCATTAATTATCTACATATTTTTATATCTTAATAAATTGAAAATTCCTTGTGGGACGATGCAAACGAATCAAACATTTGAATTGATTCATTGATTCAAAACTGGTGAGTCACACGATAAGGAGGAATTGCAAAACAAATCTAATCACAGGAAACTCAACAAAAAAGCGTATTAAAATCATAGATACTTGCAATGTTTTAGCAAAAACCATAATGAATATACTGCGAATCTTCATTTGAAGACAGAATCTGACCTAAATAAAAAGTTTGAGGTAGATTTCCAATTTGGGATATACATAAAGTTTTCCAAACTTTATTTGACAGTAACATATTTGAAATCATGTGCTGAATCTATTTTCACTATCTTTCTTCATCACAGAGGTGAAACCATACAAGGTGAAGACAGGAATCCTACATATTCCATGATCATCACCTTCCCACTGAGATCAGACACCTCTGATCACACCACCACGTTCTCTCTGGGCATCACACATGTGAATCCATAGGTAAACGTGTCTTCCATCTCTCCCCATACACAGACGAGAATAAGGGGTAATGAGGCAAGGTGATATTTTTAAGCACCGTGGGTCCCTGCGGTGCCGTGTGAATGAAGCTCTCTAAGATCGTCACGGCCCATTGTGCTGGCCAGGCCCGTCGAGTTGCGTATAGGCCAGTCCGCCACTGATTATTTTAACAAATAGCATTCCTATTCAAGTCAACAGAAAGGTTTCCAATGACAGCTCGCATGACAAAAGGTCAGGGGCAGGCTGCTTGCCGTTAATTAAGTAAAATTGGTGAATGTCAGAACTACAAAGGTCAACGTTAATCCACGGCATTGTCTCATCTCCTCAGGTTTCATCCAGTGTGTTGGGGGAAGGTGGGGGTGGGGGGGTTTCTTGCCAGATATTAAACAAGCTAAATTCATTCAGGACTATTTAAAGATTAATGCAGCTATGCAGGTCCAACCACACAGTCAGCACATATTGAAACAATCACATCTTACAGACATGGCCAGAGACTTTTAGGTGAATCTGCCAACCTGATCTTTTAATTATCTGCAATGTTTGCATTGGATTTGGAGAGTGTGCAGTTTCACTGCAGCGTAGTAATGCATTGATCATAGCTGCTAATTATTAGGGCTGATAACAAATATTAAAAATTAATTAATTACAAAATCATTTATGCTAAACTCCAAACTTAAATCCTAAAATGGAATGTAGATTTTTATATGCATTAAAGGGATAGTTCATCCAAAAATGAAAATTCTGTCAACATTTACTCACTCTCAAGTTGTTCCAAACCTGTATGAATTTCTTTCTTCTGTTGAACACAAAAGAAGATATTTTGTCAGAAACTGTTGATGGACCCCATTGACTTCCATAGCATTTTTTTTTTCTCCATACTATGGAAGTCAATGGTGCCCCACAACTGTTTGGTTACAAACATTTTTCAAAATATCTTCCTTTGTGTTCAGCACATCAAATAAATGTATACAGGTTTGGAACAACTTGAGGGTGAGTAAATTATGAACCGAATTTTGGGTGAACTACCCCTTTAAGTGAAATCAGACAACAAAATGCTGTAATTCACCATAAAATGGATACATGTTTGATACCGTTCAAATGTTTGGAGGTAAGAAAGAAGGGCACATTAAATTTATTGAAAGCTACAGTAAACACATTTACACATTTTTTTTTTTTTTTAATTTTCCTGAAAAAAGTTTTGCACAAAAATATTATAAGCAGCACAACTGTTTTCTACATTGACGATAATAAGAAATTGAGCAGCAAATCAGCATATTAGAATGACTTCTGAAGTATCATGTGACACTGAAGACTGGAGTAATGATGCTGGAAATTCAAATTTGCTGTCACAGGAATAAATTACATTTGAATATAATATAATATAATATAATATAATATAACTGTTTTACTAAATTTTTTATCAAATGTATTTATTTATTCATTTATAACACATACTGAACAATACATGCATATGCATAATAGTACTGTAGTTAGTAACGCAATCCATTACATTGCACATTTTAGGTAATAGAGAGTAATCTGACTACTTTATGATTACTTTTAGATTACTTTTGACCTCTTTAGATTACTTTTGACCCCCCTTTAGATTACTTTCGACTTTTAGCCTTTTTATATACATAGATTTTAATAGGATAATTTTGTACTATAATGATATAAAAATACAAAGAGTTGTCAACAAAATTAAAGGATTAGTTCACTTTCAAATGAAAATTACCCCAAGATTTACTCATCTTCAAGCCATCCTAGGTGTATATGACTTACAATCTGAGAAATATTAATAAATATCCTGACAAATCAAAGCTTTATAATGGCAGTGAGTGGGATCAACAAGTATGAGCTGAAGAAAGTGCCTCCATCCACATCCATCCATCATAAACATGGCTCCAGGGTTAATAAAGGCCTTCTGAAGCAAAGCGATGCATTTGTGAAAAATAAATATATATATTTCACAAATTATGAAGTAAAATATCTAGCTTCCACCAGACCGCCTTCTGTATTCTACTTACCAAGAAAGTGTAAAACTCTCGCAGTTCAAAAAGCTTACGCTATGTCCTTACGGAACTTATGGAAAAAACATAACTGGCGTGATGCCAGTTTACACTTTCTTCGTAAGTTGAATATGGTAGGCGGTCTGGCGGAAGCTAGATATTTTACTTCATATCTTGTTAAATATGGATATTTTTCTTACACAAACGCATCACTTAACTTCAGAAGGCCTTTATTAACCCACCAGAGCCGTGTTTATGATGGATAGATGTGGATGGATGCACTTTCTTCAGCTCATACTCGTAAATCCTGCTCACTGCCATTAAAAAGCTTGGATTTGTCAGGATATGTATTAATATTCCTCCGATTATGTTCATCAGAAAGAAGAAAGTCATATAGGATAGCTTAAAGGGTTAGTTCCCCCAAAAATGAAAATTATGTCATTAATGACTCACCCTCATGTCGTTCCAAACACATAAGACCTCCGTTCATCTTCGGAACACAGTTTAAGATATTTTAGATTTAGTCCGAGAGCTTTCTGTCCCTCCATTGAAAATGTATGTACGGTATACTGTCCATGTCCAGAAAGGTAATAAAAACATCATCAAAGTAGTCCATGTGACATCAGTGGGTTAGTTAGAAGTTTTTGAAGCATCGAAAATGCATTTTGGTCCAAAAATCACAAAAACTATGACTTTATTCAGCATTGTCTTCTCTTCTGGGTCTGTTGTATATCCGCTTTCACTCCACAGTGACGCTGCTGCTTCTTCTTCTTTCCTGTTTTACGGCGGTTGGCATCCAGCTTATTGGTGCATTACCGCCCCCTTCTGCTACAGACAAAGACGCTGCTGACGTGTTATCCGGTGCGCCCGAGCTTCGTTTACAGTCTGAGGGAGACACACACTGTATTCAAGCTATTCTACATTGTTTGTATTTTGGTATTGCTATATTTTTAAAATGGAGCATGTCTGGAGCAGAAGGGGGCGGTAATGCACCAATAAGCTGGAATGCCAACCGCCGTAAAACAGGAAAGCAGAAGAAGAAGAAGCAGCGTCACTGTGGAGTGAAAGCGGATATACAACAGACCCGGAAGAGAAGACAATGCTGAATAAAGTCGTAGTTTTTGTTATTTTTGGACCAAAATGTATTTTCGATGCTTCAAAAACTTCTAACTAACCCACTGATGTCACATGGACTACTTTGATGATGTTTTTATTACCTTTCTGGACATGGACAGTATACCGTACATACATTTTCAATGGAGGGACAGAAAGCTCTTGGACTAAATCTAAAATATCTTAAACTGTGTTCCGAAGATGAACGGAAGGTCTTACAGGTTTGGAACTACATGAGGGTGAGTCATTAATGACATAATTTTCATTTTTGGGTGAACTAACCCTTTAAGGGTGAGTAAAGCTTCGGCTAATTTTCATTTTAAAAAAGTGTACTAATCCTTTAAATGCATTATTACAAAATGACATAATGTCAGAGTTTTCCAAACTGGGGTTTATGAAGGAACTGCAGGGGTTCGTGAGTTAATGAAAAGGTAATAATTAATTAAACCATAAAAATGTAAAATTTTAAATAAAACAAACAAACAAACAAACAAAAAAAATTAAACATTTTATTTGTTATGCTGTGTGGCCTTCTGAACTTCCACAAAACTGGAAGATTTCTGAACATACAAAAGCAACAGGCTGTTTTAGAAAGGACCAATTAAAAGATAAAAAAGAAGAATTAGTGAGAATCGATAAATTATGAATAATCTACTGCCATATTAAGTAGTCATGTAATCAATAAAAATGTAACTGTAGTCTGATTAAATATTTTAAAATGTAATATAATCTAATAAGAATATAATTTTTGGAATCTGATTATGTAATCCAGATTACATATAAACAGTTACTACCCAGCTGACTACAAACAGAAGTCAACCAACAGTTTGCTTGACGCTCTGGATGGACACAAATCTCCAGCTGTGATTTTACAGTGCAGTAATGTAATCAAAACGGTACCTGCGGCTTCAACGGCTGTAGATGTGGGACTATACGGTATGTTGTCAATTAGGAGAGTGAGAGTAAAGTGAGGGTTTATTACGGGTCGGGTCAAAAGCAGCAGTTACTGATAGCGAGTACAGCCGCGCTGTTCCAAAGACACTGTTGTGCTGCTACAGCTGGAAGCAGCCGCTGCCTTTGAGGAGACCGTGCATTAACTTGTCAGGAGATCTGACAATCGTACAATGGCATCGTACCAGCTGCCAGCGAGCACTCTGCTGCTCCTCGCAAGCGCAAATCTAATTTCCATTACAATTAAAACCTCGCCGATGGATTGAGGATGATGTTTGCGCTGCAGGGGTCTAATACGGCCTCTCTCACAGTTTGATAATGTGGCGATCCAGGTGGCTTCATACAGCCCCCGCCTCTCCACCAAACTGAACACGTGAAAAACAAAAGCACACCGCAGGGCTTAGGTGGTTCTACAGCCAAATGCTTTAACTTTCCCAGAAGGTGTGTCTGTGTTTGTGTTCTCCCAGAGGTTATGTGTTCATTGCATTCATTAAGAAGCTCTTTACAGAGCCAGAGCTTGAATGACCGACATGGTTTAGTTATCTCACCGCTGTGTATCACATAGATCCTGCTCTGAATATTACTCCTGTCCATCATATTCAGTCAAAGCATTCGGCTTGGGATTCCGTGAAGGCTGCACCTCTACGCTTTTTAATGAAGTTGGATGCATTTCAATCTACTTTGTTGGTCCTAGAACAATATTTCTTTAAACCAATCAGACTTTAGCTTTAGGGGCTGGAAGAACATCCCGATCAACCAATCAGATTTTAGCATTAGGTTTGCAGTAGGGATGCACAGATATAAACATTTCAAGAAATATTTTCACGTTTCCGCCACTAAATTAAAAAAAAAAAGGTAATTGCGATTTTTGAGGATCTCACAATTCTCTTTTGTCTCACAATTACGAGTTATAATGTCAGAATTACAAGATATAAACTCACAATTGTGAGAAATAAAGTCAGAATTGCGAGTTATAAACCAACAATTGTGCATTATAAACTCACAACTGAGAGATATAAACTTGCAAGACTTTTTCTTTTTGAGATATAAACTCAATTTATAAATCGCAATTCTGAGAAAAAAAGTCAATGTTTATATTTAGCTATAACACGCAATTGCGACTTTATATCACACAATTTTGACTTTATAACTCACAGTTGCAGACTTATATCTCGCAATTCTGGAATAAAAAGTCACAATACTTTTATTCAGTGGCAGAAACAAGCTTCCATAGTTAACCAACAAATGTTTGCTATTAAAAATCTATATACTAAATCTATGCTAACACATATGTTTTTATATGCTACAAGTGAATTTAGGCACCACAACTTTATAATGTACAGTATAAAAAAAATTATTTTGAGATTTGCATAAGATTATTTAACAATGACATTTACATTTAATTTTAAGTGAGCGTTAGATGACGACAAATGTACTATAAAAGGTAGAGGGGGAAATGCACATGCATAATTAAATATACAGTAAAATATGAAGTGATAACAGAAAAAATATTTCACAATCCTCTAATATTGGCTGATATGGTACTGATATATCATGCTAAAATTCCAATAATTGTTTTCGTGTTATGGCAAATGACCGATAAATGGTTGATATTAAAAAATATATATTTTGTCTAATAAATAAATCTTTAAAAAACACAACTAAAAATCAAACATTTTACATGCAACAAGAGAATTTTGAGAGTGATACAGAAAAAAAAAAAAAAAAACTCTAATATCGACTGATATGGTACCGATATACAGTATTATGCATCTCAGTAGTTAACAGTAGAGGACTCATGAATTTAACAATCCTATCAACCAATCAGATTTTAGCATTAGATTTTATTTTTCCACAATATGGCCAATAATGGATAAATGACAGATATTAAAATTCTATACTATTTTGTACGAAAGAGGATTAGGGCCAAGCAATAATAAAAAAATAAAACCATCTCGAGATTAAAGTTATTAAATTTCAAGAAAAAACTCGTTAAATTTCGAAAAAAAAAGTCGAAATAAAATGTTGAGAATAAATTTGTTAAATTACGAGAAAAAACTTGTTAAATTTCGAGAAAAAGGTCGAGATAAAATGTTGAGAATAAACTCATTAAATTACGAGAAAAAACTCGTTAAATTTAGAAAAAAAAGTCGAAATAAAATGTTGAGAATAAACTCGTTAAATTACGAGAAAAAACTCGTTAAATTTCGAGAAAAAAGTCGAGATAAAATGTTGAGAATAAACTCATTAAATTACGAGAAAAAAACTTGTTAAATTTCGAGAAAAAAGTCGAAATAAAATGTTGAGAATAAACTCGTTAAATTACGAGAAAAAAACTCGTTAAATTTCGAGAAAAAAGTGGAGATAAAATGTTGACAATTTAACGACTTTTTTTCTCGTAATTTAACGAGTTTATTCTCAACATTTTATCTCAAATTTTTTTCTTGAAATTTAACGACTTTTTTTCTCATAATTTAACGAATTTGTTCTCATAATCTAACGACTTTTTTCTCGAAATTTAACGACTTTATTCTCAACATTTTATCTCGACTTTTTTCTCGAAATTTAACAACTTTAATCTCGGGTTGGTTTTATTTTTTTATTATTGCTTGGCCCTAATCCTCTTCCGTAATTTTGTCTAAACATATTCAAAATAAAACACTAAAAATAAAATCATCGCTACAAGTGAATATAGGCGCCACC
The DNA here is from genome assembly GCF_018812025.1 of Megalobrama amblycephala. NCBI lineage: Eukaryota > Metazoa > Chordata > Actinopteri > Cypriniformes > Xenocyprididae > Megalobrama > Megalobrama amblycephala. The sequence continues at coordinate 9,002,071 of NC_063065.1, forward strand.
ACAGTATAATGTAAAGTATGAAAAATGGATATTTATTTTGAGATTTGCTAAAGGTCATACATTTAACAGTGCTATTAAATTAGTGCTTTTAAAGAAACCAAGTCACCAAAATATGATGGCAAAGGTAATCAAAATGTAAAAATCAATAGCCAATAGCCAATATCAACCAATACAATAGAAAAATCATCCAATAACCAATAAGGTACCGATATATTGTGCATCATTAGTTTACAAAAAAAAAAAAAAAAGGTTCAGTGGGGTTCAATATAGAATCATATGGGTTCTTGACTCAGTTTTAAAGAAAAGTTATGCCAAAAATGCTTCTTTTTGAGTAAAAATGATTTTTTTTCTACAGATAAAGTATGTTTACAAGCTATCTGAATGATAAAATTTACTTTAAATTAAAAAATGAATTAAAACAAAATTAATTCATTAAAACTAAATACATAAAATGATATGAAGTGCCTGACAGAACCCTTTAAGGTTCTATATAAAGGGCTTGAAGAACATTTCCATGAACCAATCAGATTTTAGCAGTACGTTTAACGTTATAGTTTTCAACAGCATTCCCATCAACCAATCCTATCAACATCTATGACTGGTTGCAGGACCATCAAAGGAATATGCTCTGAACCACGTCATGTCCTCCAAGCACTTTCTGACCTCTCTGAACCTTCAAGTGGGCTTGCCAAACAGAAGTCGAAGGCGGTTTGCGCTCCTGATATCTCACGGAGACGGACTGACACCACAATGTTATTTACAATTACAGCAGGGACTCTCGGGAGAGCTGCAAAATCACTCCGCACGCCACCCTTTATGACGGAGGTTGTCGCAGTAATACGGAAAAGCATTTCTGCGCCCGCGTACTCGGCATTAAGCATGAATTATTTATGCAGGTGCCTCGATGTATTTTTAATCATTAGACAAATTGAACACAGAACAGGGTTGCTTTCATTAATATCTGTCTGCTATGTGAGTGTTTCCTGTGCTCCTGTGCGCATTTTTACCCAAACTGTAATTGCTCATTTTCAGGAAATGATTAGAGTAAAAGGGGGCCGCATTACAGCGGGAATGTGAAAAGAAAATAATTAGCAGCGCCGCACAAATCTCATTTGGAGGCATACAGGAGCCTTTTAGAGGGAGGTCACCGCATGCATTACATTGTTGATTAGCCCTGATGCTCTTCCAGGGTGACGCTGGCCTTCCCCTGCCAATGATCAGAAGGGTGAGGGCTTTTTTCCCCTCTGACGGCCGCTCGCATCCCAACCGTGGCAGGAAGATTAAGTGCGAGCCTCTCTTGGATGTGAGGAATCATCACTGCGCCCTGAATGCTCCAGCGCCCGGACTGGCTCACCGAACACACTGGCCCGGAACAGAGAACCTGGAGGAGAGCTGATAAAACTAACAGAGCAGGAGAGGAAGAGGGTGAGGGAGACAGCGAGCGTATCGAAAAGTCCAACTTCCTGGGTCAGCTTCAATTTGTATTCATGCATTTATTTTTTTTTTTATGATTTATTTCATCCAAGGCTGAGGAAGAATCAGACTTGGTGGTAGTGGACCAAGTCCAGTATTCACTGATAGAGGGACAGAAAAAGGATGGAAAAAAGAGAGAGGGGAGGATCACTGGGGCGGAATGAAATGAGTGATAGCACCTGTGATGAGTCTGAAAATATATACAGCTAAATAAGACAGTCTGTAAATCTTCTGAAGTCAAGAGTCTGGGGTCTCAGCTATACTTAGCACTGACTGAAAGATTCACATAATGTGGACAAATATGCATAAATGAACCAGTGTTAAAGGGATAGTTCACCCAAAAATGAAAAGTCTGTCATTAATTACTCACCCTCATGTCGTTCCACACCTGTAAGACTTTCGTTCATCTGCAGAACACAAATTAAGATCTTTTTGATGAAATCTGAGAGCTTTTTGTCCCTCCAAGGACAGTCTACGCAACTACCACTTTGACGCTTCTAAAAGGTAATAAAGGGATTGTGAAACTAATCCATATGAATTGAGTGGTTTAGTCCAAATTTTCTGAAGAGACACAATCACTTTATATGATGAACAGATTGAATTTAGGCTTTTATTCACATATAAACATTGATCATCGAAGCCAAACCAAACCTGCTTGACTCATGAGAACAAACCTCTTGCGGAAGCTCAAACTTGCCGAACAACACACGAGAATGAACCTCGTTGGTTCTCGCACATCAAGCAAACATGCTTGAGCTTGTGTGAGTTGATGAATGTTTATATGTGATTCTAAAACGGTTAGTTCCTGTCCTTGATTCTGATTGGTCAATAGCTGTTTTATTCACAATAAAACACGGCCATGACCGCTTCACCCAACGGTTCTGTGTGTCACTACACAACACCCTGAGCAACCACTCTTAGCAATGTAAACTGTTTGTTCTCAATTGATATTGTTCATTGAAGCTTACTGTATTATGTAGAAGAGTATTGTGAGAAAGAGATCGAGTGAGCGAGTTTATTACCTGCATTCAGATTTAACATTTTCCTTCAGGTCAGTCCTATGTTCATAATAAAAAATCTGTTTAAATGTCCGATGTATTATCTTGTCCTTTTAACAGTTAAGGGGTTTTCCCGTGACTGACAGCGCTAGTCAAAGCATTTGTCAGTTGCGTCTTGTTCCGTGTTCACAACAATTCAGTCTTTTCAGTGTGAAAGTCTTCGCAACTTACTGACACACTCATAAAGACAGTCTTTGCCGCCATCTAATGGCGTAATAATGTAACTTCTGTTGCTGTTCACGGTCAGGGACTATTTTTTTCCGGCGGAAGTAAGGCTTTAATAAGAGTTTACTTCATGAAAGTTGCATTGTTACATATTTTTGGCTTTAATATTTGTATTGTGTGGTAACCGTTTTATAAAAGCAATAAGGTACTCGAGGCTAGTGCTGTATCATGAATAAGTCACGGCTGAAGGGATTGCCCTTAACAACGCCTTTCAGCTATGACTTATTCATGATATAGCACAGCCTCAAGTACCTTATTGCTTACTTAAAAGCCTAAATTCGATCTGTTTATCATATAAAATTATTGTGTCTCTTTAGAAAGTTTGACTAAACCATTTAAAGGTGCCCAAGATTCAAAAATTGAATTTACCTCGGCATAGTTAAATAACAAGAAGTCAGTACATGGAAAAGACATGCAGTGAGTCTCAAACTCCATTGTTTCCTCCTTCTTATATAAATCTCATTTGTTTAAAAGACCACCGAAGAACAGGCGAATCTCAACATAACACCGACTGTTACGTAACAGTCGGGGTGTACGCCCCCAATATTTGCATATGCCAGCCCATGTTCCCAACATTATGAAAGGCATTAGACAAGGGCAGAACGTCTGGATGTGCACAGCTGAATCAACAGACTAGGTAAGCAAGCAAGGACAATAGCAAAAAATTGCAGATGGAGCAATAATAACTGACATGATCCATGATATCATGATATTTTTAGTGATATTTGTAAATTGTCTTTCTAAATGTTTCGTTAGCATGTTGCTAATGTACTGTTAAATGTGGTTAAAGTTACCATCGTTTCTTACTGTATTCACGGAGACAAGAGCCGTCGCTATTTTCATTTTTAAACACTTGTATAATGCATAAACACAACTTCATTCTTTATAAATCTCTCCAACAGTGTAGCATTAGCCGTTAGCCACAGAGCATAACCTCAAACTCATTCAGAATCAAATGTAAACATCAAAATAAACACTGTACTTATGCGATAAGACATGCTGCATGACGAACACTTTGTAAAGATCCATTTTGAGGGTTATATTAGCTGTTTGAACTTTTTTTATGTTGTTTAAAGCAAGCGCGAGCTCCGTGGGCGTGGAGCACGAGATTTAAAGGGCCACACACCCTGAATCGGCTCATATTTAATGATGCCCCAAAATAGGCAGTTAAAAAAATGTATTTAAAAATATCAAGGGGGTATTTTGAGCTGAAACTTCACAGACACATTCAGGGGACACCTTAGACTTATATTACATCTTTTAAAAAAAGTTCTAGGGCACCTTTAATTCATATGGACTAGTTTTACGATCTCTTTATGAACTTTTTGAAGAGTCAAAGTTTCAGTTGTATGGCTGTCTATGGAGGGACAGATTTCATTACAAAATGTCTTCATTTGTGTTCTGAAGATGAACGAAAGTCTTATGGGTTTGGAATGACATGAAGGAGAGTAAATGATGACAGAATTTTCATTTATGGGTGAACTATCCCTTTAAGTACCATTGATATACACTAAAAAATGCTGGGTTGTTTCAACCCATGGTTGGGTCAAACATGGACAAACCCAACCGTTGGTTTAAATGTTTTCATTAAATTTTTCAACCCAACAGTTTGGTTTGTCCATGTTTGACCCAAAGGTGGGGTAAAACAACCCATCAGAATAATAGTTTTTGTTAATAAGTTGAATTCAATTTTATTTTTTATATTTTCACTTCAGTTTTACATTTTTTTAAAGTAACATTTTTAGTAATTTTGTTGTGTTTTTGCCATTTTTTTTAAAATTATGTCTATGTTTATTAATTTCCATTTATCAGTTTTAGTTTATTTAGTTTTAGTTATTTTAGTACTTCAACTTTAACCAGAAAAGAGGAATGTTGGTTTAGGGTAACGGTTAGGGTTATTGGTAGATTACTCTAGAATGATTTTCTTTCTTCTGTTGAACACAAAATAAGATATTTTAAAGAATACTGGTAATCAAACAGATGACAGTAGCCATAGTAGGGAAAAAATACTATGGAAGTCAATGGCTAACATCAACAGTCTGATGGTTACCAACAACATTCTTCAGTATATCTTCTTCATTTCGTAATCAGCTTGTTCTTGACTGACACTGTTCTCTCCTTACAATATCTCTCCGTATAATAACCCTTAAAACATTAGGGTCAAAATTATTGTTGGTTATTGTGGGAAATGACACCACAACTAAGGAAGTAATCTGTGTACAATTACATAAATAAATAAATTATTTTTACACTTACACACAAAAATTGGTTTCATTCTTTTTTTAAATTAACAGTCAATAATTATCAGTTAAAAAACATAATAATAATAATAATACTACAGATTTTCTTAGTTTAAGATTTTTAGTTTAAGAGTTTAAGAACTCTAGGTCTAGGACAAGAGTAAAACAATAAAATCTATACGGCATTTGAAAAGCAATCCCATCCACAATCTGTTCTACAGGCATCGAGAGGTTTAAATGTAAATATCACAGCCCCCGTTAGTGAAAAGTAAATTACATCATGAACAGGACTCATCATGTGGAGATTTCAGATGCCCCACTGACCTGTGGGTAATTCACTTCGTAGAGAGGAACATTGAGTATTACTTCAGACTAAACCCAGTAGACCTGTGCACGTCTCACGGGGACAGTTACTGTGGATTGAGACATGGGATAGACATAACCCCACACACGCACAGGCATGATTGCATGATCTCATGTTCCATTGTACATGCAGTTAGCAGCCATTGTCTAGGTCGTTTGTGAGCCAAGCTGAGGTCTGTTGCCAGGCAGATGCTTTTAATGCACATAGGAATAACTAAAGACCCTGTGAGGTCTGTGAAAATTAAAGGGATAGTTCACAAAAAAAAAAAAAAAATATATATATATATATATATATATATATATATATATATATATATATATATATATATATATATATATTCTGCAAAACACAAAAGAAGAATGTTTGAAGAATGTTAGTGTCCAACCAACATTGGACCTTGTAGATTTTCATTGTATGGAATGAAAAAAAAAAAACATTTTTTCCAACCCAGGTTCACTGGAAAAATATTTCTATGACATATCTGTAAAATGGCATTAAGCTGCTTCTTGCACATTTTGCAACACTTTTTCAAAGTTAAATGTCCAGTGAGTGGGACTAAAGGTGAGTTCAGATTATCCAAAACAGATGAACGTGAATCTGGCAATGTATTATAATGTTGGTTGTTTTACATATCAAGGCAAAACAGACATGAAATGTCTAGTGAGTTAATGCGTTTAAAAACAGCATATACACTAAACCCTACCCTAAAAACAAATTTGTTTAAAGGTGCCCTAGAATTAAAAATTGAATTTATCTTGGCATAGTTAAATAACAAGAGTTCAGTACATGGAAATGACATACAGTGAGTCTCAAACACCATTGTTTCCTCCTTCTTATATAAATCTCATTTGTTTAAAAGACCTCCGAAGAACAGGCGAATCTCAACATAACACCGACTGTTACGTAACAGTCGGGATCATTAATATGTACGCCCCCAATATTTGCATATGCCAGCCCATGTTCAAGGCATTACAAAAGGGCAGGCAGTATTAACATCTGGATCTGTGCACAGCTGAATCATCAGACTAGGTAAGCAAGCAAGGACAATAGTGAAAAATGGCAGATGGAGCAATAATAACTGACATGATCCATGATATCATGATATTTTTAGTGATATTTGTAAATTGCCTTTCTAAATGTTTTGTTAGCATGTTGCTAATGTACTGTTAAATGTGGTTAAAGTTACCATCGTTTATTACTATATTCACGGAGACAAAAGCTGTTGCTATTTTCATTATTAAACACTTGCAGTCTGTATAATTCATAAACACAACTCTATTCTTTATGAATCTCTCCAACAGTGTGTAATGTTAGCTTTAGCCACGGAGCACTATCAAACTCATTCAGAATCAAATGTAAACATCCAAATAAATACCATACTTATGCGATTAGACATGCTGCATGACGAACACTTTGTAAAGATCCATTTTGAGGGTTATATTAGCTGTGTGAACTTTGTTTATGCTGGTTAAGGCAAGTGTGAGCTCCGGGGGAGGGGAGCACGAGATTTAAAGGGTTAAATCGGCTCATATTTAATGATGCCCTAAAAAAGGCAATTAAAAAAATGAATTAAAAAAAATCTATGGGGTATTTTGAGCTGAAACTTCACAGACACATTCAGGGGACACCTTAGACTTATATTACATCTTTTAAAAAGACGTTCTACAGCACCTTTAACCAACCATGGCTGCGTTTCCCAAAAGCACTGTGAGCTAAGTTTATCGTAGAGACCATTGATCTACTTACGATGCTTTTGAGAAACACAGCCCATGCCATTTTAGCTTGCTTCTGCAAGTCTTTACGCTCTTTTATTGTGACTATTTTTTTGTGACCAGGTGAGTTACCGAACAAGTTTACTATATCAGAAAAGTCATACATATGGTGCTGGTTATGTGGTACAAACATCAAAATGTATTAGGCCCTGTTTACACCTGGTATTAAGATTTGTGTTGGTCGATTGGATCACAAGTGGACGATGCTAAATACAAGTGTAAATGGGGTCCAAAATGTTTTAAGCTTGTCCATTTTTGACCACTTCCAGAGGTAGTCGAAAACGCACCGGATTGCTTTCGTGGTGTAGATGCTCATGTGGCCGAATGTGTTCAAACGGCCACAAAAGACCGTCTACTGACCTAATGCGTAAACATTACGGTAAGCGCGTTAGCTAGACGCGATTTAAACTTTGTTGGCTGAAAACAAAAAAATGTACCAAGCACAACATTCTCTCACCATTCCTGATTTTTAAACATATGTTTTTCCGTCATCTCCAGGTGCTTTCATATGTATATTGCACAAGCTTATTTTGTCCATTAGATCGAAAGTTCTGAAAAACCCATACATTTACCCGCCCATAGACTCTCCCCTGATAGACATCAGGACAGAAGTGGTTGAAAGCGGACAAAAGAGACGGATTAAATTACCAGGTGTAAATGGGAATGTGTCTCACTCATCTATTTGTGATCCAACCGTAAACAGGGCCTTAGTTTACAAATCATGTGGTATTTTTAAAGTCTTTTAAGGTCATAACATGGTATTGTGCAAAACAAAAAGTCTTTATTAATCAATAATCTGCCCATGTAATCATAATTTGTGTGATAAACGTTGTTGGAATTTTATTGCCACTAGTGGTCATTTTAGCTGAACTACAGTTGAATTGCATGCATAGGTACGTTATTGGAGTTTAACAAAAACGTAAGTAGAGGCACATTTTTCCAATGGTGCATTTTTCATGCAAACAGTGTTCTGCAGAAAAAAAGAAAGTCATCCAGGTTTAGGTGAGTAAATGATGACAGAAGTTTCATTTTTAAGTGAACTGTCACGTTAACATCAGAATGCAACTGATGTTTTTAAAGGTACACTCTACCGCACTCATTTCCATCCGAGACAGCTCTGGCGTTATCAAGTGTGCCGTTATCAAGTTAATGATTTAACTAATTGCAATAAAAAGCAGTGGTGTTTAGCGAGCATGAGGAAAACGGGTCTAATTAGAGAGCGGTGCCGGCAAAGTTGTTGGATAGTCAGTCTGGGGGAAAAGAGGGGGTCACACGAGACCTCTGATCATCGGTACACTCTCAAAGAGAACGGTTCCTCCATTGATCTAGTGCACTCTCTGCTACCAGCTGATATACGGAGCCTGTTCCCGCTAGTCGACACAACACACACATCAATACGAGCGCATAAGCACACACACGCTCCTCTGTGCCTTGATCCACTCATACGCTCGCTCACGTCAACATGGACACGCTCGCTCAGACAGGACACCCTCATGCACAAACAAATGCTCAATAATGATGTTGAATCCACTCTCATTGCTTTTTGATGAGAGTGTGTTGAAAGAGCAGGCTGCTATGATGTGGTCTAACAATCCTGTTCCCTTATTTGCATTAAGAGCAAGCAGGTAGCCCCAGTAATGGCTTTGTGGCTCTCCAGAAGATGTCTTTGAAGCCAGAGAATCGATGTGCCTCTTCAAAACTTCATATCCTTCCAGATACGACTCCTCGACCCACTCAGGCGCCTCCGTGAGACCAAAGCAAAACACTCTTTAAAAAAAAAAAAAGAGAGAAACGAGCGAGAGGAAAGAGGCCATGGCACTTTTTTGTAAGAGAAAATGCAGACATTTGGACTTTCTGTTCCCTCAATGTGACTGTAGCATTACTGCGCAGAGCTATTTGTGTATATTTTGCTAAATGGAAATAGAGAGGAATCACGATGCCAATTTGCATCATTCAAGCGTAAAGCCCGGCTGGCATAACAAAGATAATAAAAAAGTAGCACAACTCAATTTTAAACATCCGAAATGAGCCTCATTTTGACAAAACCCCCAGATTTCCAAGCCTATGACAATAACGTGCCATTTTCAGAGACATATACAGGGTTTTCCACAGTCCACTGAGGCTGAAAGGCCATTTTGATGGGACAGGCTGAACCTTCTGCTATTGAATGTGACTGCAATGATAATTTGAAGAATGGGAGGTGATGGTTAGTCATTACGGCCATCACTGAAGGTTCTTGAAAATGACTCCTGGCAGGCCCGGCTCCTTCCCAGATGTAGCCTGTCAAGGCGCACCAAAGCAGAGGCTTAGCTGATTAAATAGGACCTTTTCCAGGGTGTTTGTTTATTTAGCGCTCGTACGAAAAAATAACTCTTGCCGTGATGAAACCGGGCTAGCGCTTAATTGGGATGCGGGTTGCATCTTTTAGCAGGCGGTGACCTGCGGGGAACGTCCTGGCAGACGTGTTGGGGTCACGCGATCGGGCCGGATTTACATACATGCCAACTTTGGGCCGCTTCAAAGGATGCTAATTATGGAGCCAAAGTTGAAATCAATACCTCAGAGAGAAAACGGCGATGCACGTCTAAAAACACACAGGAAAAACGCAGCCAAATTACAGTTGGCCTTTTTTCCCCCCCTCCACAAAGGCCTCATTAGGGAGCAGGCAGCATTATCGCCGGCTGCGGCAGCTAGCCTCAGTTTCTGCGGTTAATGCCACCCAATTCCTTCTGTTTACTGAAAAGCCTCTGCTGTGGCCTCATACCTAATGTGCTGCTTTAAATTTTAATGCTCCGAGTTCACATCGGAGCCTTCTAGGGGCCCATCAAGGCGCGAGCGAGGAGCCAGATGCCCATCTCACCCCCAGAAGGATGTGGAAGTATTACATTAGACAGTAAATCCACACCGGCCTTGTTAATTATTTAGGAAAACAAAGTGCTGCAGTCATAGACACTCCACTGTACAGCTGAGCAATGTTTAATCTACATAATGTATCTGGAGGTGGATGAAGCCGGGAGAGCGGGGGATAAAGCGGTAGAGAGAGAGAAAGATGCATCTGATAGAGAAGTGGAGAGCGTGCTAGGCTACAGTAATGGCAAGGAAGGGAGAAATGAAGATGAGAAGCGCTAATGAGACAGCGCGGACAGCGGCTGTGAAACTGCACGCAGGAAGGGCACGAAAGCCGCGGCAGATAAACACGGCAAGGACAGAACGAGCAAATGATCTGAAGATTTGATATAGGGGAGGCCGGGGCTAGTTGTCACATAGGGAAGGGCTATATCTCAGTAGCTACAAGTCAAAAGTCCAATTATACAAATGTGCATTTTCTCTGGTTTGGTTGATGTCAAACAGCTAGTTCAAAAATGTTTAGGTGCTTTTCCATCCTTCACGATACGAAAAAAAAAAAAAAAAATCTGTAAAAATATCATTCTAAAGTTTGGGGTAAGTACGATTGATCAAAAGTGACAGTGAAGACATTTCTATTTCCAATAAATGCGGTTCTTTTGAACATCATTAAGCAGCACAACTGTTAATAAGAAACGTTTCTTGAGCAGCAAATCAGCATATTAGAACAATTTCTAAATGATCATGTGACACTGAAGGCTGGAGTAATGATGCTGAAAATTCAGCTTTGCCATTACAGGAATAAATTACATTTTAAAATTTATTTGAATAGTAAACAGTTATCTTAAATTGTAATAATATTTCATATTAGTACTGTTTTTATTGCATTTTTTCAAATAAATGCATCCATGGTGAACATGGGTATTCTTTCAAAAACATTTTAAAAATCTTACTGACTTTGTACAATAATATAAATTATTTATATTATTAAAATAATTATAAATAATAATTTATGCAGCCCTGTATCTAATATAAATTATTTTATTGTACAAAATCGATTATATTACAATAAATATTATATATTATACATGGTTTAATATAATCCAAAATTATATAATATATAAATACTTATCTAAATATAATGAAAGTTATATGTTAACCAAACATTAGGACAAAGGTATTTTTCATAAATGTCAGGTGGGGGCAATTTGTCACATACGATTTAATTGTTGTAATTTTATACAACTACATAACTAAGAGACAATAAGCTAGTTGATACCAAGTTGATACTGAAATTTTAAAAATGTGACGCTTTGAGCGCTGTTGAGCGGATTCATAATGACCTCCGATTGGCCATTGTGTTCACGCGTTCATCAGATATGTCTGTGATTGGCTACAATGATCAACGCATGGGAGCGTTTGAAAGCAGAAGCCTGCTTTCAAATGCTACCGTGCGTATCTGTGCAAGTGCGTGGTGAAGAGCGTCATTGATGTCTATTTACAACTTGTTTTTGAAGCGTTGATCATTGTAGCCAATCACAGACATATATGTTGAGTTCATGAACACAATGGCCAATCAGAGGTGTTTACGAATCTGCTCAACAGCGCTCAAAGCGTCACGTTTTTAAAATTTCAGTATCAACTTGGTATCGAAGTCTGTACTTTTGCCAACACTAATACCTAAATATTTATTAAAGGTGTTACAACCAGTCCCGGTCTCTCCTATTTGATTTCAGGGACAGAAATGCAACAAAACTGGGGAAGCAGAGTTGACAAAACTTAGTTTCAAAACTCACTCTATCCTTAAATCCTCTACATTTTTAATCCCATTATTGTTCAAAAGCCCTGACTCCTCGCTACACTGAACAAAGACACGCAATTTCCTAAGTATTTAATGTTAACTTTTATATGACTGCAACAAAAGGACATAATAACAAAGCCCTAATTCTCACCATTACACACTTTTTAAGTTCAGGAGTGAAAGTCTTTAAAGGTCTTAAGGAACACTGCCTGCATAAATTCGTGTTTGTAAGTGTGATCTATTATGCATTCAGAGGGAGCAAATAGGAACAGACCGGTGGCATTTTACCTTTTATCATTATAACTATATTGGAACCACAACGCTAATACTGCCAATGCATTTGAGGACATGATGAAGCATCTCAAAGAGATCATGATCGTCATTATGGCAGAGACACTGAAGTAATGTGGTCGTTATTGATGAAACATATTGAGCTGGGCTGGAATAGAGTGAGAGGGATAGTATGTGGAGGTGTTGGCAGTGGGATGATGATGTTGCAGCTATAACCCTAATCACTGAAATCAGATGAATGCTATGCCCGACTATATTTATATGCAGACCATCCCCCATCTGTTTAGAGCCGTTCTGTATCTCCTGACCCGTGATTTCTGTTAGATACTAAAACAAGAGTTGATAGCAATCTTGGAGGAAAATTTAGCACTCTGGATGAGCACTGCATATGTCTAGAAGATATTACTAAAGATTTCTGTATTTAAAAATATATGTTGCTTAAAGACCCCATTAAATATCAAGGTTTTGTGACTTTTAGTCCACGTTTATAAGCATTGAGGTCATCTATATGCTAGTGTGAAGTGATGTTTAAATGTATATATATGTGTGTTTTTTATGGTCATAAAATCTATAAATTATCTTCCAAGTAAATGGACTAAAACTAAAAGATGATTTAAAGCTTATATTTATGTATTATAGGCAATTTTAATAATAATTATTATGATTATTTAATAAAATGTTCCATAAAAAATAAATAAATAAATATTACTGAGCTCAACAATGGTATCATTAAAAGTGGCAAAATAAAATAATAATACTAGCTATTAATATAGGAAAAAAACAACTCTAAAATGTATTTAAGACCATTTTAATAATAATAATAATAGTTTCTTATATATGGGTAATTGACGAAAAGTGTAAAAAAAAGTCTTATTCAATGTCTTATTCAGTGTTAATGAGATTGTGGTTTTTATAATCAATTAACACTGCTTTTGTCATTTTTTACAAGATGGACAAAAATTGTCACCAAAAAAGTCATTCGGTTTAACCACAATTTCGGTTTTACAGAATGACACTTTTGGATATACCGAATTACGATATTTTCAAACAATGCTATTATGCTAATATCTGGCTAACTAGCTTGTTAACTAGCTTTAAAATATTACAACATTTTCAGTGTTTTATAGCGGTTGTACCGAATGACCTGATGTTTCGGGACATGCGTATGAGCAAGTGAAAACATGAATTTTTCAAATAGTTAAAGGTGCCCTAGAACCAGTTTTTACAAGATGTAATATAAGTCTAAGGTGTCCCCTGAATGTGTCTGTGAAGTTTCAGCTCAAAATACCCCATAGATTTTTTTTTATTAATTTTTTTAACTGCCTGTTTTGGGGCATCATTAACTATGCACAAATTCAGGCTGCGGCCCCTTTAAATCGCGCGCTCCCTGCTAACGAAACATTTAGAAAGACAATTCACAAATATCACTAAAAATAGCATGTAATCATGGATCATGTCAGTTATTATTGCTCCATCTGCCATTTTTCGCTATTGTTCTTGTTTGCTTACCTAGTCTGATGATTCAGCTGTGCACAGATCCAGACGTTAATACTGGCTGCCCTTGTGTAATGCCTTGAACATGGGCTGGCATATGCAAATATTGGGGGCGTACATATTAATAATCCTGACTGTTACGTAACAGTCGGTGTTATGTTGAGATTCGCCTGTTCTTCGGAGGTCTTTTAAACAAATTAGATTTACATAAGAAGGAGGAAACAATGGAGTTTGAAACTCAATGTATGTCTTTTCCATGTACTGAACTCTTGTTATTCAACTATGCTGAGGTAAATTCAATTTTTGATTCTAGGGCACCTTTAAAAGAGAGTTAGATACTTTGCTTCATGACCAGGTGATCCTTTGCAGGTGTTTGAATGATGTCACATCCTGTCACATGATACTGACTGCATGACTTGATCTAAAATGGTCTCTTTATATTGGTTACTCCGAATGACATCAATGAAATTAATTTTTCCGGACATTCTTTCTCATAACAAAGCAACGACTTCTACACATAATTTTAATAACATTTTGCACTATGTTGATATATGATGTTATAAAATCGTGCCAAAATAAAAAATATATACATTTATTTCATTTTAAGATATTTTAATCACAATTGAAATGGCTGTATTGGCCTTTGGACGGTTAAACCAAATGACCTTTTGACACGTCAAAATCTTTAATATAAAATATAATTAAAACCTTTTGGATTCAATAAAATGGATCTAGTTGTACTACCTTACATACTTTGGATGTCATATCTTTGGTTTTTTTTTTATTATTAAGGCCTTTGGACAAAAAAAACTGACCCGTCACGTCATTGACCCATATATATATATATATATATATATATATATATATATATATATATATATATATATATATATATGGTCCATAAAAAATAAACAACTAAATAAATAAATAAATAAATATGACAGAGCTTAACAATTGCATTATTAAAAGTAACAACAACAACAATAATAATAATTTTATTACTATTATTATTATTATTATTATTATTATTATTATTATTATTATTATTATGCCATTTAATGATATAACTGTGGAGGGAGGACAGAAAATTCTAAGAATAATGAGAACATGATTGGGAAATATGAACCATATAACTTGCAAGATCTGAACGGCTAACAACTGGCCACAACTTTTACATAAAATGTATGAATAAACTCATAACAAAATTGCTTTAGGAAACCCAAAACACAGACAACTCTCACACATGAGACTTCTTTACCATTTTGAGTGTTAAAATAAAACTTTTTATTGTCTGAATACTCTCTTTTGAGAAGTTTGGTGCCCTTGCATTAGGGGTCACACAATATAGACTTTACATTAGTTAAAAACGGACATGAACAATGAATGAATTGAGAAGCAGCCACACCTTTTGCTCAGTGTGCGTTCGCCGCTGTGATTTAGAATTGTACGGAATGCATTTGCACTTGTTTTCACCTCTGCTTATCTCCCCCTCTCAGCCCTGTATCTCGCGTGCCCCTCCTCTAATTTATCTTCTTTCTGG
The DNA here is from genome assembly GCF_018812025.1 of Megalobrama amblycephala. NCBI lineage: Eukaryota > Metazoa > Chordata > Actinopteri > Cypriniformes > Xenocyprididae > Megalobrama > Megalobrama amblycephala. Next base: position 9,017,173 of record NC_063065.1, read on the forward strand.
CTGATTGATTAGTAATGCCTTTTTTTGTTTGTTTGTGACTGAGACTTAATTAGATTTCACAGGTTAGAGGTCTACATACTGAAAGTTCAAGATTATTATTATTATTTTAATTAGATTGTGCCATTAAAGCGGGTTATTGTGGGACATTTCGGAGAAGGGAAGGGCAGCACTGTGGTTCCACCGGCAGTCATTAAGTCTGTGATGGAGTTCCACACATGTTCGAGAGCCCTGGATGTGTGTGGTTACAGCCTAACAACGTCAGAAATGAGAAGTGCTTCGGAGAGCCAAAAAAGTGCTGTGTGCGTGGACATTTTTAGTGTGCTATGGATCCACCTGTTGACTCAAAGAGAAGTCTGGTCAATAAAATAATATTAAAAATCTCAGAAGGCTGCAAACACATCCACAGATTACATGCTCTTAAGAGCAGTGAGCCTTGAGAGCTTATGGTTGAGTGCAATTAGAAACGGCCTTCTGTCAAAAGGCCTGTTCACAACAAGGGCAATAACTATATAGTTCTAAAAATCATTCTAAATATAAAAGAAGAGCAGAGTCCACACCACAACTATAACGATAATGACACAGTGAGACGATATTGTTGGAATCACTTTCAGAATGATTTTTTTCCAGCTGATGAATGATACAAAACATTGACAGCCAATCAGAATCCATCCTGCTTTAAAGAGCTGGAGCATTAAAAGCAGCAAACGACAAAACTCGCTGCGCACTTAGAATAAACAGAATGATTTTGGCCACGATTTGGCCGCCTGAGGGTACATTTACATGACAACGATGTACTAAAAACTGAAAGGTTCTCGTTCACCGAACGAGTCACGGACTGATGATGTAAAACTCCAGACGAGTCATCTTGTACATCTGTTTTTAATGCGTCTTGACTGCCGTACAGTCTTACATTAATGGCAACTGAGATCCTACATTGTGACATGGCTTATAGTGGGGATCATGTTCATACAGTTTGACAAGCAACAGTCATAAAGGACTATATTATATTGTACACTGTGCACCTTTAGTTATAGTTATCGTTCTTGGTGTGAACGGGCCTTAAAGGATTATTTCACTTCAGAATTAAATTCTTCTGATAAATTACTCACCTCCATGTCATCCAAGATGTCTTTCTTTCTTCAGTCGAAAAGAAATTAAGGAAAATATTCCAGGATTTTCCCTCCATATAGTAGACTTCACCAGGGTACAATGGGTTGAAGGTCCAAATTGCAGTTTCAATACAGCTTCAAAGGGTTCTACATGATCCCAGATGAGGAATAAGGGTCTTGTCATTTTCTAAAACAAATAAAAATGTATATACTTTTTAACCACAAATACTCACCATGCAATGCGCCACGCATTACGTAATCATGTCGGAAAGGTCCGACGGAAGTACCGATCCAGTGTCTACAAAGTGAATGTGCAAAGTCAAACTCCCTTTACAAAAAAAGGTAAAACAACAATGTCAGACGACTTTGTTGGAGTAGAAAATGAGATGGAGTTTTCATCGGTATTTCCACCTACGTCACGTGTGACCTTTCCAACGTGATTACGTAATGAGTGGTGCGTCGCAGAACTAGTGCAAGACAAGCATTTGTGGTTAAAAAGTAGGGCTGCACAACGATTAATCGCGATTAATCGTTTGCAAAATAAAAGTCTGTGTTTACGTAATATATGTGTGTGTTCTGTGTATAATAATTATTTATATATAAATACATGCACATACATGTATAAATTTAAGAAATATATATATATATATATATATATATATGTATAAATATACATATTTATATATATTTTAGATTACATATAGATATTTTATATATAAAAATAATTTTTTTCTTAAATTTATACATGTGCATGTATTTATATATAAATAATTATTATACACAGAACACACACATATATTACGTAAACACACTTTTATTTTGCAAACGATTAATCGCAATTAATCGTTGTGCAGCCCTATTAAAAAGTATATAATTTTTTATTTTTTTTAGAAAATGGCTGATTGTTTCACTAGATAAGACCCTTATTCTAGTCCACTAAATAGAGAAAAATCCTGGAATGCTTTCAAAAACCTTAATTTCTTTTCGACTGAAGAAAGAAAGACATAAACATCTTGGATGAGTAATGGGGGTGAGTAAATTATCAGAAAATTTTTATTCTGAATCTTTTAACACACTGTAAAAAAAAAATTCCGTAGTTTTTACAAAATAATTTTGACAGCTGTGGTTGCCAGAATAATTTTGTAAAAAATACAGAAAAAAAAATGTAAACACATTTACAAAACTGTAAATTTTACAGTATAAAACTGTAATTTACAAACAAGAAAATTTGAATGTAAAACAGTAAATTCAACAATGCACACTACTACTAAAATTTGTTTTGTACCTTTAGCATATACTGACAACTACCAAGTAAAAGTGAAAGCCACATGAAGAATCAGAATTCATCACAAATAGCTTTTCAACGAGCTGAAGTATACACACTAATATAAAGAAGGTGCACAGAGTCATTCACGCAAATGCAAAACACCATCATGGTAACCCACAGCACTTACACAATGCAATAAACATTCATTAAACAACAGAAGATGTAACATAAAACCCTAATGTACATAACTGATAACAAAAACTATTAAGAAACATGATTTCTTAAACAAAATACTTTCATATGTGGAGTGTCGCACAGGGAATATCAGTTTACAGTTTTTGACTGTAAAATATACATTGATTTGTTCTTTTTTACTTCGAAGGATTGTAAAATTTACAGAATTTTTCTGTGAAAATTACATAAAATGTCTGGTTAGAGGTTTTACAGTTTTTTTTCTGTATATAGTATGGGAACTTACTGTTAACTTATTAAAAAAACATTTCCGTAGCGTTTTTACAATATTTTACCATTAAAATCACATTCATTTTTTACAGTGCACCACATCCTCACTGAGGTCAATAATACCTGAAGAAATGCAATTGTCATTCATATGAATGGCAATTTCACGGCTGACACAGGATGTTTGTGACCTGCCAGCGGCCATCATGAGTTTGGGCCATTTTTGAGCCGTAAATGTCAGGAAAATTGCATCATGACAACTTTGAATGGCCGACGACACTGCAAGAACGCACAGTTCCAAACCCTTCACTAGCAAAAATCCGAAGCGGTGACATCAACGGTGGCATATAGGGAAAAATATAAATCCATTTAACTCTATTCCATTTATTTGCCTTCCTCAAAGACTCATTAAAAGCCTTCTTGAAATCATGCAGATCTTTCTAATGGAGACCAGGAGAGGAAGTTGAACCTTCTAAAGGCATTTTAATAGATGAATTAAAAGACAAAGTAGTGTCCAGCTGCTTGGCCACAAAAAAAGAGAAGTGCCTTATAATGAATAGCCATTATTACAACATGTACTAGTTGTTAATGAGAGTGATCATGATGGTGCAGTTGTTGGATTGGACACCTGGTAGGTATTGAACAGCAGTCACATTTAAAATGCATTTAGAAGCCTTATTACAACCATATGAAATAAGGTATAATAGTCCTCGTCAGAATTCACAGCGTCTCAAACAGTGACTCGAGAAAGAAAAAAAAAGAGTGAATATCGTAAAAGCGATAATAACTATTGCGCCCGTCTGGGGGGTAATAAATAAATAAATGTGTGCTTTGCAACTGTGCATCAGCCAGCAACGAGAGAGACTCGGCTGTGTGCGGATTTAATTAGAAAGCAAAGCTTTTTGACAGTAAATTGATTTTTAATTGTCTTCTTCTGCATTCGCTCCAGGTGGCTCAAGTCTTCTCTATTTGATGTTTTGTGTGCTTTATGTGAAGGTTTTTTCCTCCTGCCAAAACACAGTTTATTATGGCACACTGCAGATTAGCAAGCGGTTCTCCCAAATCAAGCCTATTCTACATCTGAGGGACATCCAGTGGGGTTTTAACAGAATTGTCGAAATTCTCTGCGGCACGGTCCAGCAAATGCACTCAGAAACAACAGCAATTGGGTTTTTTTTTTTTTTTTTTTAAACATGGTCTGGTCGACATCGCTAATGGGCCCAACAGGAAGGAAATGTAATTTGAAAGGAGCTGATCTATGTACGCCATTGTTGTGGGGTAATGCTGATGTAATTATTATCTGCCGTTGATGGAGGTCGGTAGAGGAAGGATTTGGGACCGTGCCACAAATCAGGATGCCAGGATGTCGTTCATTCACACACAGTCACACTATCTATATATATGGTTATGATGGTTCTGCTAAGTAAACAGCTCTGTGCTGTATATCAGAATCACACAGCTAGATTTAAAACAGCCATGATGACAAGCAAGTCCGAATGGGTGTGGTCTGCACTGAATCTGATCTAATGGGCTTATATCTGTAGTTCTGAATCATGTTATGTAACGCATTCCCAGTATTCTGCCTTACAAATGACTTTCCAACGGGCTATTTATCATTTACATGAAAAACAGTTTTAATTAACAGCTTGCATTGAATATGCTCGCTGCAGTGGCTAAATAAAGATCGTTTCACAGCAACTCATGCATCATACGGTGTGATAGTGTGACACAGTTATGAAAGTCTTTGATCGTCACACATCAAAATGAGAAAAAAGGGTCCTCGCTTCAGCTTTAAATCAATTATGAAAGCAAATGATATAAAATGACAGTACGCTAATGTGATCGAGGTGGGGCTGACCTTTTCTGTGCTTAGCGCTACAGCTGCCTGGTTCAGGCACACGTATGGCCTGCCCTTTCTACAGATATTCTAATACTTTATATGCAATGCAATCTATGCAACATTTCAGAGAGTTCCTCTTATGCGGAAGGGCGAAAAACAGTATTATTTTTTCCTGATGCGTGGTATAGGAGAGCTCTTGATTTAGTTTCATACCAAATTAATGTAATATAATAAGTAAAGGGAGGTAAAACAATATTAATAGCAATATCTAGCACCATTTTCACTCAATTCAGGAACGTAAAGCATTATAATTTATGGTAATATAATGGATAAAGTCCAAACTCAAAGAAATGTGATCAAGTCCTACATTCATTATATCCAAGGGGATGGTCTTTATTTGATTAAATAAATGAAATAACTGACAACTAATGAGGAATTCTGTGGCAGAATATTTTATATTAATGACAAGAGCGGTTTCATGATAAGTACTTAAATTCAATATAGCCTGACTGGCATGTCCCTAATTAGATATTTCCTAATAAGTCTCTTATTAGATATGCCCAATTTTGTCCCATAATGCAGTCTCACACAGCAAAATACTTGAGTGTTTGCATAGCTATATAGATTTGTAATTGCCACTGTCATATGAAGTCTTAATTGCCACATTGTAAAGGCCTTTAAATTGAGCAACAGTGGCATCTTCTGGTTGTAAAAAGACACAGCAGGAAATCAGTGCCAGTTTTACTAAGTTTTACTATGTTTACAGCTCTTTAAGTGTTAGACAAACCCCAAACTGACATGAATGAGTGAAAATAATTCATATTTAAAGACACTTACTATCTCATGTCTCTGAGATTAAAATAGGCCTATATATTACATATTTTTATTATACAAGCATTGTACGTGTATTTTGTAGAATATAAAGCGAAAAGTATGTACTGTAAATGAGATTTTAGTTTATTAGTAACCTTAGGTTACGAACCGTCCTCTTAAAGGGATAGTTCACCCAAAAATGAAAATTCTATCATCATTTACTCACCCTCAAGTTGTTCCAAATCTGTATAATTTTCTTTGTTATGTTGAACACAAAGGAAGATATTTTGAAGAATGTGTTAAAGGATTAGTCCAGTTTTAAATGAACTTTTCCTGATAATTTACTCACCCCATTACTCACCAAGATGTTCATGTCTTTCTTTCATCAGTCGAAAAGAAATTAAGGTTTTTGAGGAAAACATTCCAGGATTTTTCCAGGATTTCAGCAGGTTGAAGGTCCAAATGTCAGTTTCAGTGCAGCTTCAAAGGGCTTTAAACGATACCAGACGAGGAATAAGGGTCTTATCTAGTGAAACGATCGGTCATTTTCGAAAAAATACAACCGTTTATGCTTTATAAACACAAAATATCACCTTGAACGTACTTCCCGTTTCCGCATTCTTCAAAACGCTTATGCTGAATGTTCTACGCCTTCCCTATTCTACTTACGGAACGAATGCGGCGCCAGTTTCACTTTTTTTCCGTAAGTAGAATAGGGAAGGCGTAGAACATTCAGCATAAGTGTTTTGAAGAATGCGGAAACGGGAAGTACGTTCAAGGCAATACTTTAAAGCATAAACGGTTGTATTTTTTCCGAAAATGACCTATCGTTTCGCTAGATAAGACCCTTATTCCTCGTCTGGTATCATTTAAAGCCCTTTGAAGCTGCACTGAAACTGCAGTTTGGACCTTCAACCTGTTGGTAGCCATTGAAATCCACTATATGGAGAAAAATCTTGGAATGTTTTCCTCAAAAACCTTAATTTCTTTTCAACTAACGAAAGAAAGACATGAACATCTTGGATGACATGGGGGTGGGTAAATTATCAGGAAAAGTTTATTTAAAAGTGGACTAATCCTTTAAACTGAACAGTTTTGGGGCACCATTGACGTCCATAGTAGTTTTTTTCCTACTATGGAAGTCAATGGTGCCCCAAAGTGGCCTGGTTACAAACTTTCTTCAAAATATCTTCCTTTGTGTTCAACAGAACAAAGAAATTTACACAGATTTGGAACAACTTGAGGGTGAGTAAGTGATGATAGAATTTTCATTTTTGAGTGAACTATCCCTTTAAATCCATAATCGTAGTTTCTTACCTCAAGTTTAATTTGTAGGGCTGTAACGATATGCGATATGAAACCGAAATCGCGATACGCAGGTCCACGAACCTGTATCGCGATGTGAGAAGGCAGAATCGCGACACACCCCTTCCAACTCCCAGAGTTATCCTTCCTGTCCAGATCCAATGCTACCACATTTTTAAATTACTATAAGTATTAGGGGTGTAACGATTTATCGTAGATGGTGTGTCTCAATCAGCTCTCAGTTCAGTAAGTGTTTCGGGCACACATTGAATCTTGCAAGCAGGTTTAAACGTTTCTCATGTCAGTCTCTTGCATGGTCGCGTGAGAAAAGTCGTGGCTTTCTTTCACCGCAGTGCACAGCACCAGCTGTGCTCACAGAAAAGCAAAAGACGCTTGCGATGCTTTGCTTTAAGAAGTTCTGTGGGGCCGTTCACATATTGCGTCTTTTCCGCGTGCAAGTCAGTTATTATTTTCAAATGTAGCCGCGCGGCAGGCGCGCTCATAATGGGATCAACGCGGTCGCGACGCGCATGCAATTCTCAACTTCTCAGAATGCCGCAAGCGCACCGCAGGTCGTGTGACAAGAATCAACCGATCAGCTATGGCCTTTCCGTAACAAAACATCAAAAGCTCAGCCGAACAGCTGATCATAGCTGTACATGGTGTTTTTTATATCTTATCTCCATCAATATATCTCGTCGTAAAACTAATGCAAGGGCTAGAAATCATTTATCCTTTGCAGAAACATCCTGATCCTCTTGGAGAGCTCAGTTCATGGTTGCATAGCAACGACCGACGCCACGGGAGCGCAAGCGCTTTGGAAAGGAGAAGCGGTGCGGCCGCGCCTTCCACGCGTTTTTAGACGCGACATGTGAACGGCCCTATTCATAATTCTAAGTTCATGTTAAATTTAACATTTTTTTTCAGTGACAGACAGCCCTATTCAACTGTTAATTTGAATACAGAAGGTTTTATTAAAATTTATATTTATTTATTTTATTGAAATGTGATCTTGTATGTACAACAAGGAAAATTATTGAAATTTGTTCATGTTTTTTTAATAAATCTTGTTTGAATTTCAGTTTCATTTTGTTCAAAATATCGTGATACGTATCGTATCGTGAACTCCGTATCGAGATACGTATCGTATCGTGACCTGAGCGTATCGTTACACCCCTATTAATTTGAATTATGCAAACCACATTAGCCTGTATTTCAAACTTTAAAAACAACCATCTGATATAAATCACTATTACTTCACGGTTTAGCACTGAATAACCTCTAAACGCAGGAGCTTTTGGCTAAAAACCAACCAAAACATCAAGTTGAATACAGTAAACATACTCCTTCACGTGGGCGTCCCGCAGCGCTCAACTCGGCCCTTTCCTCGTCTCACGGTTTCCGATTCTGCGCAGTTGATCCCCGCTTCGGCTGAGCTTTAGAGAGCTGTGCGGAAAAACTGATGAAGTCCAGAAAACTTGTAGCAAAGTAGCGATTTGAGCAAAGATGAGTGGACCTGTCGTCGACAACGCCGTGCCATCGGGCAATTCTTCGGTTGCGATTCCGACAGACATCAGCGGGCAAATATTAGATCTAGATGAAGACGATGACTTGGAAGTTTTCAGTAAGGTAATATATAATCAACTGGTTTTAACTGAGATGATCGATCGCAGACTGTAGATCAGTGCTGTAAAACAGGCTCAGTTAAAGTCGTTTGATTCTACATCATAAAGCACGTAGAAATCTCTCTGAAGTTTTCTCACTGAAATCTGGGTGTTTTGCTGTGATCTGAAGTTTCAAAGGTCAGCGATCAGGCGCTGTCATGTTTTTTTTTCTTCTTTACATCGGAGTTGTGTATTTTCTGTTGAATTCGTCTTAAACTTCATTTGGTGTCAGATATTTCGCTTTAAATGGCCAAAACTCATCGCTCAGCTCAGTATAGATACAGACTGTGTGTGTTTCCAGCTCTCTGGGCGTCTATCTGACTGTATTTCTGTCTTTCTGTCTGTCTGTCTGTCTGTCGACGGTGTAAAATGCCCTAGCAGCAGCCAGCAAACTAGACAGAACTCCATAACAATTCCCAGCCCTAACATAGTAGCAATGCCTAGCAACAGTTAGAACACCCTAGCAATGCCCTAACAACCACTCAGACCACTTAGACCACTTTAGCAAACATTTGCTTGCACTCTCTGTCTGTTTTAAAGCTTTGTACAACCTTAAAGGGATAGTTCACCCAAAAGTGAAAATTATGTCATCAGTTACTCACCCTCATGTCGTTCCAAACCCAAAAGACTTTCGTTCATCTTTGGAACACAAATTAAGATCTTTTTAATGAAATCTGAGAGCTTTCTGTCCCTCCATTGACAGCTACGCAACTACCACGGTTCGGTTCATATCATGGTTATTAAGTCACTGATCAGATCATTTTTCAGATCAGCACAAAAAAAAAAAAAATGAGGGGTAACTTTCCATTAATTACTTAGCCTACTTTAACTACTCCGATACCAAAGCAGAAACTATTAGCCTAACTAATACATTATTAAAGGCAAGTGAACAGACTGTAAAAAGAACAAATACTGTATACCTATTACAAGCATAGATAAATACATCATAAAGTTACAAATAAAGCATAAGGTCTAACTGTAGTATTAATTTTCGTGTAGTGAAATGTATGTAAAATGTATAAATTTAAAGGTGCCATCGAATTGAAAATTGAATTTACCTTGGCATAGTTGAATAACAAGAGTTCAGTACATGGAAATGACATACAGTGAGTTTCAAACTCCATTGTTTCCTCCTTCTTATATAAATCTCATTTGTTTAAAAGACCTCCGAAGAACAGGCGAATCTCAACATAACACTGACTGTTACGTAACAGGCGGGATTATTAATATGTATGACCCCAATATTTGCATATGCCAGCTCATGTTCAAGGCATTACACAAGGGCAGGCAGTATTAACATCTGGATCTGTGCACAACTGAATCATCAGACTAGGTAAGCAAGCAAGGATAATAGCAGAAAATGGCAGATGGAGCAATAATAACTGACATGATCCATGATTACATGATATTTTTAGTGATATTTGTAAATTGTCTTTATAAATGTTAGCATGTTGCTAATGTACTGTTAAATGTGGTTAAAGTTACCATCGTTTCTTACTGTATTCACGGAGACAAGAGCCGTTGCTATTTTCATTTTTAAACACTTTCAGTCTGTATAATTCATAAACACAACTTCATTCTTTATAAATCTCTCCAACAGTGTAGCATTAGCCGTTAGCCACGGAGCATAGCCTCAAACTCATTCAGAATCAAATGTAAACATCCAAATAAATACCATACTTACGCGATTAGACATGTTGCAGGACGAACACTTTGTAAAGATCCATTTTGAGGGTTATATTAGCTGTGTGAACTTTGTTTATGCAATGATAGAGTCGAGAGCTCTGGGCGGGTCGGAGAGCGCGAGCAATTAAAGGTGCCTCAGCCTGAATCGGCACATTTCTAATTATGCCCCAAAATAGGCAGTTAAAAAAATGAATTTAAAAAAATCTATGGTGTATTTTGAGCTGAAACTTCACAGACACATTCAGGGGACACCTTAGACTTATATTACATCTTGTAAAAAAACGTTCGATGGCACCTTTAATATAGATAAATCTTTGTTAAAGCTGCGTTTTGTTGTTTGATTTACATGACAGACAACAGCAGGTATTTATAGGTTGCTGTCACTTTAAGAGTAAGACTCCATGTACGCACACATCCGATAGATACACATCCGAATTCTCACCTTGTTTACTTAAGACATGACCGAATGTGTTTACGAGAATACTTGCTGAGAGGAGTATTTTGACTGATGAAATGCGTGTCCATCCAAGTGCATTTAGGACGCGAAAGCGTGGGGCTCACGATTCAACAACGACACCTTTAACCACTTAAGAAAACTTTTATTTATGAAATATTAATCTTCAACTCACGTTCACGCAACGTCTGCTCGCACATGCATCTCATGGTGCTCTTGTGAACGCACGTTGAAGAATAATATTTTGTAAATAAAGTAGTAAATAGTTTTTTTGTTTTTTGGACAAAGCACTCGCATTGCTTCATGAAACTGAGGTTAAACCACTGGCTTACCTTTGTGGGGCTTGAAAGTGTCAGTTGCGTAGGCTGTCAATGGAGGGACAGAAAGCTCTCAAAATCCATTAAAAAGATCTTAATTTGTGTTCTGAAGATGAACGAATGTCTTATGGGTTTGGAATGACATGAGGGTGAGTAATTAGAATTTTCTTTTTTGGGTGAACTATCCCTTTAAAACTTTCCGTCACAGCTTTGTCAGTCCAAAAAGTTAGTCTTGACAAACTTTCATTCGGAGCTGGAGTTTTTGTACTTCTCTTAAACATTTTGGGTGGTTTTGTAGTTAGTATTAGCAGTGAATGGTTATGAATGGAAGTGAGGTGTTTGTAGTGTAAAGCAGAAGTGCAGTTTGTGCTGACTATGGGCCAGTTTGTTATGACAGGAAACAGACACACGGGCTTCTTTCCCAGCAGCTGTGGCTAAACGAGAGGGATTTGCATGCGTCATTGTTTGGATCAGGAAAAGATAGCAAAACAGTAGGAAAATTTGTCTTTCACTGTGATAAAATCACAAACGCAGCAGGTTTAAAGTAATTTAATGATACTCTTAAAATGGCAATCATATTGGAGTTCTGTGGTTTAGTAACAATAGCAGAACCGTTTATTGTGCCTTTTTATATTGTTCACTAAAATACATAGATTTTTTTTTTATTGAAAACTTAAATTTAAGCACAATAGCTATTTAAAAAAAATGTTTTTAGGTATATAAGACCAGCACAACACTGATGATAATAATAAGAAATGTTTCTTGAGTAGCAAATCAGCATATTAGAATGATTTCTGAAGAGTCATGTGACACTGAAGACTGGAGTAATGATGATGCTTAAAATTCAGCACAGGATGACATTTTTAAAATACAGTAGAGGCCAAAAGTGATGTCCAGCCCAGGAAAACTGACATCTTCACCTCTTATTAAAATATTATTAAAAATAAGTTAAAGATTTTGTAATATTGCGTAGATGTGCTTGGAGTCAGTCGTTTTATTTTTGATGCCGCAATGAAACATGCCAAATTGTGTGGAAATATTTTTTGGCCAGGCTGTCATACGAAAAAAAAAGAAATTATGGACATACAAAATCAAAAGAGAACTAACAAAATATTAATAACTGAATATGTTGTAGTCAATGTATGCTTTTCATTTGAGCTCTTTGTTTTTCTATGCATTTTTTTGTTTGCTTAATAAAATAAAGCTGTGTCAGATAAATACCTTAACCAGGTATTTTTCTTCCCTTAAATTAAAATATTTAAAAAATATCAAATAATTTCCTCAAATTTTGATAGTTTAATCAAACTTGTAGGGTCATTAAAAACAAATATCTCCTCCAGACATCACTTTTGGATACTACTGTATATTAAAATAGAAAACCTTTAATGTAAATTGCAATCGTATTTCACAATATTTCTGTTTTTACTGTAGTTCTATAATAAATGCAGCCTTGGTGAGCATAAGAGACTTACCAATCCTAAACTTTTAAACGGTGATGTATATCTATAGATTTTGTTTTAAATAGTTGTTTTAAATTCAGTGGTACTTTTTGTTGCTGTAAACCAATCCACATCTAGTTGGTAGAAAACACGTATTGTTTGCGTCTGAACACTTGTGCTGCTGGTCCCTCGCGTGTCCTGATCCACGTCTTGTATTTTGTGTAGGATACGACTCTCACAGAGGGAAGCTCTTTCAACGCCTCCATGCAGACCTCCCCTGCTTCAATGATCAACCAGTACAAGTTTGAGGAAGAAGAGGAAGATGCCGACACCAAAGATATTTTTGTCACAGTCGATAACCCAGAGAGTTTCGTAACGGCTATCGAGACATACGTAACCTACCGGGTCATGACCAAGGTATGGCAGATCTGAGCACACATTCACTAAGTCAGGTTCTGTGAATAATTCTCTCAACTTTTTCCCTCACATCAGACCACACGGAGCGAGTTTGACGCGAGTGAGTTTGAGGTGCGAAGGCGATACCAAGACTTCCTGTGGTTAAAGGGACGTCTGGAAGAGGCTCATCCCACGCTCATTGTTCATGTAGGTGAAGTGTGCAAGTCTCTGGCTTGTCAAACATTCTGGAAGAATGAACACAGTTAGTATGGAAGTCTTTATCATTTATCCATGCTAATATGTTGGTTTTTTATGTGTGGAGGAGGTTCTAATACCTTTAAGACATCATTTCACTCCCCTGTCAAAATAAAATAAATAAATAAAGTTTCTCATTATATCTCATAATACAATGACTTGATTGTGTCCCATCAGCCGCTGCCTGAGAAGTTTGTGATGAAAGGAATGGTGGAGAGATTTAATGAAGATTTCATTGAGACGAGGAGGAAGGCGCTGCACAGGTTTCTGAACAAGATAGCAGAACATCCCATTTTCTCCAGCACTGAGGATTTTAAGATCTTTCTCACAGCAGGGGTAAGACTCTTTATTTATTTATGTATGTATTTATGCATGAATGTATGTATCTGTTTATGTATTCATTCATTTATTATTTATTAATAAATTTTAAAAATTAAAAAATTATTAATACATTTAGTATTCATTTATTTATTCATTCGTTTTTAGGTAGTTATTTATCTACGTTTTTTCGTAGATAAATAACTATGAAATAAATTAATACGTATTAATTCATTTATATTCAGTTATTTATCTATTTATATTTTTAAACATTTTATACAATTTACAAACTTATTTTTATACTTATTCATTCATTCGTTTTATTTTTAGTTTGTTTTTATCTATTTATTTATTATGTTTTATACAACTAATTACACATTATTTATACATTTTGTTTACATATTTGTCTGTTACATTTTATTTATTTAAACATTTATGCATGCATTTAATTTTATATTTATACATTTATGTTTATGCATTTATTTATAACATTTTTTAAATTAATATTATAAATATTTAATTAAGTTAATTTATGTATAGGTTTGTTTGTTTTTTAATACTTAAAGGTACAGTAGGTGTAATAAAGTTTAAGTATTAAAGTATTTAATTATTAAACTTGCACATAATTAAAGGGATAGTTCACCCAAAAATTCTTCAAGTTGTTTCAAACCTGTATGTATCTCTTTGTTCTGCTGTACACAAAGGAAGATATTTTGAAGAATGTTTGTAACCAAGCGGATCTCGCCCCCCCATTGACTACCATAGTAAGGGAAAAAATACTATGGTAGTCAATGGGGGGTGAGATCTGCTTGGTTACAAACATTCTTGCTTTGTGTACAGCAGAAGAAAGAAATACAGGTTTGGAACTACTTGAGGGTGAGTAAATGATGACAGAAGTTTCTCTTTTGGGTGAACTGTCCCTTTAAGTATTAAACTTAAGCAAAACTCATCCTAAACCATATCTAAAGACCAAAAGTAGAAACTTTGGGATTTTTTGACCCGGGCCAGTAAGTGATCACCTGAACACATATCAGTTATATGTTATAATCACCATTTCTTTTTTGTGTTGATGTTCCACTGGAAGATTTTGCTCTTTTGCTAGAGACATTGTTTTCTTCTTAATAAGGACATTAAATCTTTCCTTCACACACACAAACGCATAGATACACACACACACAGTCTCACACTCTACTTTACCCTGATAATCACTGACCTTCTGTGTGTTCACTATACGTCATCTCAGTTTTGCTTTATAAGAGGATTATGTTGAATGCACGGAGATAATGTGACAGTTTCTGTTTAGACCTGACTGAGTGACCTCGAAGATAAGTACTCTCCTCACCTCCTTTCAGTCATAATAGAGGAAGATTTGCTGTTATGGATATTTGACGCTTCGTCGGCTGTCGACCACATTTTCAGTCATTAGAGGCTTTTGCTGAGAAAAAAAATATAGTGGAAATGGGGGTTATTTTGCTGTTGTCAACCTGCATCACACACCGTTCCTCTGATCTTCTGTGCAGGAGTTAACCTCTCATAAGAAACAGGGTCCAGGTTTTCTGAGCCGGATGGGGGAGACGGTGAAAGCTGTCGCTGCTACAGTCCGAGGGGTCCGAAACCGGCCTGAGGAGTTCACTGACATGCAGGAGTACGTGGAAGCCTTCAGTCAGAAGATCAGCTCACTTGATAAAGTTACTCAAAGAATCGTCAGAGAGCAGAAAGGTTGGACACACACTTTTCCATGAATTCTCCTCATTCTCATCTCACATGTCCGGTCTCATCTTTTTCTTACGTTATTGACTGGCAGAAGTATTCATATTGGCTGTAGCTGCTATAGAATGATGGGAACGCTGCATAAACTGGCTGCTGCTGTTGTCACAGAGTACCTGGAGGAGCTGAAGGAGTGTGGGCCGATGTACACGCTGTGGTCACAATCAGAGGAGGAGCTGGCCGAACCCCTGACCTGCATGGCAAGCAGTCTGGACAGTTGTTGCAAGGAGACAGAGGAGCGGGTCAAACAGATCAATGATCACTTGATTCCAGCTCTTCATGAGTACGTCCTCTGCACTGAGACTCTCAAGGTAGACCTGCTGACAAGATGATCCTGTTTTCTCTTTCTTAAAGAGATAGTTCAGCCCCAAATGAAAAGTCGGTCATCCTTTACTCACCCTCATGTCATTCCAAACTTGTATTATATTCTTTATTCTGCAGAACACAAAAAGGTGGAATCTTGAAAAATTGAAAGTAGTTTTTTTCTTTTCTTCAGCAAGGATACATTAAATTGATCAAAAGTGACAGTAAAGACATTTATAATATTGCAAAAAAATTACTTTTTATTCATCAAAGAATCTGGACCAAACAAACAAAGCGAACCGAACTACAAACAAACAAAGTGTGAACACACTTAAAGGTGCCCTAGAATTAAAAATTGAATTTACCTCGGCATACTTAAATAACAAGAGTTCAGTACATGGAAATGACATACAGTGAGTCTCAAACACCATTGTTTCTTCCTTCTTATATAAATCTCATTTGTTTAAAAAACCTCCGAAGAACAGGCGAATCTCAACATAACACCGACTGTTACGTAACAGTCAGGATCATTAATATGTACGCCCCCAATATTTGCATATGCCAGCTCATGTTCAAGCATTAGACAAGGGCAGAACGTCTGGATGTGCACAGCTGAATCATCAGACTAGGTGAGCAAGCAAAGACAATAGCGAAAAATGGCAGATGGAGCAATAATAACTGACATGATCCATGATATCATGATATTTTTAGTGATATTTGTAAATTGTCTTTCTGAATGTTTCGTTAGCATGTTGCTAATGTACTGTTAAATGTGGTTAAAGTTACCATCGTTTATTACTGTATTCACGGAGACAAGAGCCATTGTTCTTTTCATTATTAAACACTTGCAGTCTGTATAATTCATAAACACAACTTCATTCTTTATAAATCTCTCCAACAGTGTGTAATGTTAGCTTTAGCCACGGAGCACTATCAAACTCATTCAGAATCAAATGTAAACATCCAAATAAATACCATACTTAAGCGATTAGACATGCTGCATGACGAACACTTTGTAAAGATCCATTTTGAGGGTTATATTAGTTGTGTAAACTTTGTTTATGCTGTTTAAGGCAAGCGCGAGCTCCGTGGGCGGGGAGCGCGTGATTTAAAGGGGCCGTAGCCCAAATTGGCTCATATTTAATGATGCCCCAAAATAGGCAGTTAAAAAAAAATCTATGGGGTATTTTGAGCTGAAACTTCACAGACACTTTCAGGGACACCTTAGACTTATATTACATCTTTAAAAAAACGTTCTATGGCACCTTTAAAATGATTTCTGAAGGATCATGTGACAATGAAGACCGGATTAATGATGCTGAAAATTCAGCTCTGATATCACAAGAATAAATTACGTTTTAAAATATATTAAAATGGAAAACAGTTCTTTTAAATTGTAATAACATTTCATAAAATTTGTGTTTTTACTGTATTTTTTGATCAAATACATGCAGCCTTGGTGAGCAGAAGACTTCTTTCAAAAACATTAAAAAATCTTAGACCCCAAACTTTTTAACGGTAGTGTATGCATCGATAAAAACAGCTGAAACATTTCTCAAAATATCTGACATGAGGGTGAGTAAATGGCAACAGAATTAACATTTTAGGTGAACTATGCTTTTAAGTGTATAATTCTATTCAGTTGTTTTGGTCAAATTAAATGTTCTGTTCTAGTTTGTTTGAGGCAAATAACCTGCTTGTTTTCCTAGTATAAAAATCATGTTTGAATTGATATGATATTGACATACACCTTAACGCAAAGCTAAGATCAATACAGCTGGCATTATGTTTTTTCTGAGGCTTATCACATATTTCATCCAACCTTAAATTTCATTAAAATATATTGATCACAATTTTCATACTTCATGAGTATTGATCATGGGCTTCCAGGCGGTACTAAGGAGGCGAGACAACATCCAGGCGGATTTCGAAGCGAAGACTGAAGCTCTTGCCACGAAGAAGGCCGACAGGGATACGGTAGGTCTATTATTGACTCTTTCCACTCTCCACGTAATCCATCCAGCGCTCCTTTGAAAATTCACGCAGATTATTTTTAATAAAACCGAGCTCTAGCCGTTCATTAGACAGCACTCCTTTTTAAGCTGTAAAAGGATTTTGGAGAGATTATATAAATATCTCCGGATAGCTGTAGATGTCCCTTCAAGCCAGACTGCTCTTGAAAAAGGATGCTTTTAAGTATTACTCATATTGCCCAAGCTAATATTGCCATATTTAGGTCTCTTTGGCTTTTTGAGTTTATTTTTTGTCCATCAAATATCAGGGGCAGGAAGCTTGAACGCTCTGAAAGGGCATTACTGGACAAAGAACCGATGGTGTCTAGAGAAGCTTAGCAGCATCTCTGCACTCTTGTCAATTTAATTACGTGTTTTGATTGAGCGTGGTCCCTGCTGACTTGTGCTGCTTACTACAAAAGGCCATTTCCAAAATGAGAAAGTATCCCCAATGCTCTGATTTTTTTTTTTAAACCAAAAGAACTATAAGAATATGCTCTAGATTCACTCACTCACAGCAGGTAGCAAAAAAAAATGATAAACCATATATGTGAATGGTGTCCTAATGCAAATACATGTTATATTAAACAATACATAATAGTGAGCAGTGTTGGGAAACTTACTCTAAAATTGTACTTTAGACAAGCTACTCATAATTTAAACTAGGTAAAGTACAGTCAGACTACGTTTTAAAATAAGAAAAAGGGGGTTCTAATTTTTAATGCACGGACCCCCAGTGGCTCCCTTCCTAAAATATTGACAGCTATATATTTAAAGGTGCCCTAGAATTAAATATTGAATTTATCTTGGCATAGTTGAATAACAAGAGTTCAGTACATGGAAAAGACATACAGTGAGTTTCAAACTCCATTGTTTCCTCCTTCTTATATAAATCTCATTTGTTTAAAAGACCTCCGGAAAACAGGCGAATCTCAACATAACACCGACTGTTAATAAATGTTTCGTTAGCATGTTGCTAATGTACTGTTAAATGTGGTTAAAGTTACCATCGTTTCTTACTGTATTCACGGAGACAAGAGCCGTTGTTATTTTCATTTTTAAACACTTGCAGTCTGTATAATTCATAAACACAACTTCATTCTTTATAAATCTCTCCAACAGTTTGTAATGTTAGCTTTAGCCACGGAGCACTATCAAACTCATTCAGAATCAAATGTAAACATCCAAATAAATACTATACTTACATGATCCGATGTATGCTAGCAGCATGCATGACGAACATCTTGTAAAGATCCATTTTGAGGGTTATATTAGCTGTGTAAACTGTGTTTATGCTGTTCAAGGCAAGCGCGAGCTCCGGGGGAGGGGGAGCACAAGAATTAAAGGGGCCGCAACCTATATATCGGTGCATAGTTAATGATGCCCCAAAATTGGCAGTTAAAAAAATGAATTTAAAAAAATCTATGGGGTATTTTGAGCTGAAACTTCACAGACACATTTAGGGGACACCTTAGACTTATATTACATCTTTTAAAATGAAGTTCTAGGGCACCTTTAAAAGTATAAAGACCTATTTTATTCTGTGATTAAATATTACATGGACAATATAGAATGGTGTAAATGCTGATCCACAGCATTTAAAGGGGTCATATTGTGCTTTTTAATGTTGTCCTTTTCCTTCAGTGTGTATTATGTATCTGTTTGTGCATGTCTACGATCTGCAAAGTTACAAATCTCATAGTCTCCCACAAAGGGATTTATTCTAACAGAGAACACTGATCCAGACCTACCTTAAAAAAACTGGATCAAAGTCCAGATATTACTTCCTCAAATGTCAATGTCACAACAGTCCTCCAGACTAACATTTGAGTTCAACAGATGGTGGCGCCAGCACCTGATTTGGTAGCACTGGGGGGATTTTTTTAATTTAGTTTCTTTTAATCATAAAATTACTATTGTTTTGCATTATTAAGTGCAATTACTATTTATATTACATGTTTTTTTTTTTTTTTGTAAATATAAGGAAATTAATTAATTATTATTACAGCGAATTCAGACGCTTTCTTACTGGATCTCCCAGCGCTGTGTAGTAACGGTGTCGCATTCTCGAGATCGGCCTGGGTACCTGTTCTGCGCTGTTTAATATTGGTCCGAGCTGATAAACAGTCCGCGCAGCTCAAACAAGTAGCGCAGTTTCATTCCACTTTCATTTCGTTTGCCGTTTGATGTTTCTCATATGCAACATTAATGGCCGCTCTTATCAGTTGATCAATGTGGTGGTGGCACCTCTAACAAAATTTAGTCGCACCAGCAGGAAAAAGGGTCACAAAATGCAACCATTTTGTCTCAGTCTGGAACCATGTCATGGTGATTCTGTCTGTTTGGATGCGAAAGAAAAACAGCTTAGTTTGGCTTTCCGAAAATGGATAAAATTAGGAATCCGAGGTTAAGATTTATTTATAAAGCTGTTCTTGAGCAGTACAACCCAGAAGTTTGTTTAACAGAGGACAGCTTCCTGAACTTGGGAGACTACGTCGCATGCTATATAAAAAGACTACTTACCACTATAAAACGTTCTGCTGAAGTCGTGCATGCAACGTTGGTTCTGATTGATCTGGTTGGTCATCCGCATTTTCAGAATCCGACTCTGGCTCGAACTGATACAGTAAAACCCATGACATTAAAGGTGCCCTAGATTCAAAAATTGAATTTACCTCAGCATAGTTAAATAACAAGAGTTCAGTACATGGAAAAGACATACAGTGAGTCTCAAACTCCATTGTTTCCTCCTTCTTATATAAATCTCATTTGTTTAAAAGACCTCTGAAGAACAGGCGAATCTCAACATAACACCGACTGTTACGTAACAGTCGGGATCATTAATATGTACGCCCCCAATATTTGCATATGCCAGCCCAAGTTCCCAACATTATGAAAGGCATTAGACAAGGGCAGAACGTCTGGATGTGCACAGCTGAATCAACAGACTAGGTAAGCAAGCAAGGACAATAGCAAAAAATGGCAGATAGAGCAATAATAACTGACATGATCCATGATTACATGATATTTTTAGTGATATTTGTAAATTGTCTTTCTAAATGTTTCGTTAGCATGTTGCTAATGTACTGTTAAATGTGGTTAAAGTTACCATCGTTTCTTACTGTATTCACGGAGACAAGAGCCATCGCTATTTTCATTTTTAAACACTTGCAGTCTGTATAATGCATAAACACAACTTCATTCATTATAAATCTCTCCAACAGTGTAGCATTAGCCGTTAGCCACGGAGCATAGCCTCAAACTCATTCAGAATCAAATGTAAACATCAAAATAAACACTGTACTTACGCGATTAGACATGCTGCATGACGAACACTTTGTAAAGATCCATTTTGAGGGTTATATTAGCTGTTTGAACTTTTTTTATGTTGTTTAAGGCAAGCGCGAGCTCTTGGGGCGTGGAGCACGAGATTTAAAGGGCCGCACACCCTGAATCGACTCATTTCTAATTATGCCCCAAAATAGGCAGTTAAAAAAATGAATAAAAAAAAATCTATGGGGTATTTTGAGCTGAAACTTCACAGACACATTCAGGGGACACCTTAGACTTATATTACATCTTTTAAAAAAAAAGTTCTAGGGCACCTTTAACTGTGTTTACAGTTGCTTAAAGCCTTGGAAGCTGAAGCTTGCAATTATGATAAGGGGCACTACATTTGCGACACACGCTTGAGGTGTTTGTCCAATCACATTGCACTGGGTCTGCTAGCCAATCGGAGCACTCTGATCTTTTCAGAAGGAGGAACTTTATAAAAATCAGTGTGTTTCAGATAGACTGGGAATACATGAGCTGCAATAGTGTACAGTATGTGAAAAATAATGTTTTTTTTTTTTTTTTGAACATTAAAGTATGTTAACCTATTCTATTACAGCCAATAAACAAAATAATGAACTTTTGAAATAGCATCATATGATCCCTTTAACATTTTACTACAAAAAGAAATAAAACATCAATAAAAATACTATGTAAATTAAAATACTATGTAATTTTTTGTACCATTTCATTTACAAAAAAGAAGAGTTTCTGTTCTTTTTCTGTTTACTCAAGTGTAAAACTACTTGTGCAATGTAATGTGACAAAAAAAACTGTAATGTAACATGGTTGTTGATGGCTCGCTGCTTGCAGGGATCTAACCAGTATCCCATTATAAACCCAATATAGCATTTCTGAATTGCCATAGTGTGATATCATTAACATTATTCATTGCAGTAAACGTGTGTTTTGTGACTTCAAGTCCAGACTTGTTCATTTTCATGTGTCCATTGCTCGTGTGTCCATTGAAGGAATCTAAGGTGCTGAGTTTAGCATGGGACAGCTTGGTGGGACGATCCCCCGAGGAGGTCAAACAGCAGAAACAGCAGAAACTTAAGGCCGAGATTAAGGAGGTAATATTTCCCATCAGCGCTTGAGCTTGGCCTTACTAGCTTCTTCTGGCTTTATCTGCTCGAGCGTTCGTTTGACATGGTAGATGGGTTTTCCCAGGTGACACACCCTGATAATAGGGTGTGTTGTTGCCTTGTCTTTCTTTTACACATTTTTGTTTACAAGCATAGTTTAGGCCAGCTTTACATTTGAGTGCTGTGGTGTGTGATGTCAACATAATGCGCTGTCTAACATGCTGTGGCTATTTTGAGTGGATAACCGGTTAATATCTCTCTCTGCTGAGCATGTTAGTGTAGTAGGTTTTCTCTTACAGAATTAGGGTGTGGTGCATGTGACCTTTTTTCAATCTCGTCTGTCTACTTTGTGCTAGAGACATGAATGAAACCTCAAATCATATGACTTGTTGAGGAAAGGTGTGTTATTATTTTTCTTGAAGATCAGGACTGTTTGCAACAGACCCATGAGGCTGGGAAACCCTTAGTTATAAATCTTAACCTAATGAGTTTGTGTTGCAGGATTATTATTGTTGTTTTTTAAATTTTTTATATTTCCATTATTGTTATTTTTTTTTTATTTTTATTATTATTATTTTTTTAAGTTTAGGGCTCCCAAAGTTAATATGTTAATTTTAACAAGTTATTTTATTTTGTTTTATTTTTAATAATTTTTTTTATTTTCAATTTATTTTTCAATGTAGTTTACCCTATCATTGTTACTTTTTAAAGCATTTTCAGTTTTTATTTTAAGATTACTTGTATCATTTAAAAATGTTTAACGGTAAAATTTCTCAGCAGTCTAGTGTTCTCATGGCATTTTCATATTCATATTTTCATATGCAAACCAGTTGTAAAGGTTTTATAATATACCACCACATATTTAAAAAACATAAATAATTGGTGGTCATTTTATATTATTTTGGCTTTATTTTAGTTTAGTTTAATTTTTTTTTTCCAGCTATGTTGGAGTTAACTCAAATAATAGTTAACAAACAGTAGCTAGTGATTTGGTTTGTTAATATCATAGACTTGATTTGGGTCAGAAAGTATCCACACAGAACGCCCTAGCAACTACTTAGCAACACCCTGGTAACCACCCAAAACTTTAGCAGTGAGTTTTGCATGGGCAAGCAATGTACAAATCTCATTGTTACTGCTTCTTTCATAGTGTTTGCTATTAGACTGCATGAGGTTTTAACGGTTAGCACATCGAGCTGGGGTTCTCATATTGAAGTTACGGGTTCGAATCTGGCTTGCGTCACTTCCTGATCCTGTTGCCCCCTCTTTTCCCCATAATTTTCTGTCATCTCTTTACTTTCACTATGAATGGATGAAAAAAAGACTGTAGGAGGCGGAGATGTGCTTTCTGTCCAGTAGAGGGCAGTAAAGGTCACTATAAACAGGTGGAAGTTCATCATCCCTTTTATGGTAATCTCTCTCCAATAGGTCTAAATAAATAATGCTCTAGCGCTTCAGTAAGTTATGTAATGCAATGTCATTCAGACATTTTTAAGTGTCCAAAAACTTGAATACCTGAATCCACCTCAAGTTTGATCAAGATGATTCATTCAGTTCTTTAAGAGTGGATATTAGAGTCCGTTTGTTTGCCTGTGTGTGTGTGTGTTTATGAGCGTGTGTTTTAGTGTCAGCTACATTAGATCAGTGGAACTAACGATCTGGCCTGCTTGTCAGAAGGGAGACGTGGCTGTAGACAACGTCTCGTCCCTAGAGCACCAAACACAACTGCTGTTCCACAAGACAGCCTCACATCTGATTCACACGCTGTAATGGAAATGAGATGGAGCTCTAACAGACAGCCACCTCTGACCTTCATTAGCTTACCTGTCAATAAACATCTCGCTCTCTATTTCCATCTCTTTTAAATGTTTCTCTCAGTCTTGGCCCACTGATCTGACATGCTGCAGCTCTCACAGGCCTGTCATTCCTGACATTACTTGGCATGTTTACTGTTCATCTCTCACTCGGTTTAGACACTGATACTGTTGAGTGTCATCTGGAGGTGCTTTCACCCCCAGAGAGCTCTCGCACTAAATAGAGTATGATAGAGTTGGCAACGGCCACCCATGTGAGCCAATCACAAGCTGCGCAGTGACAGAAAAGCAATTGTGCGAAGACCCTAAAAATACACAACGTGGCTGAAAGTTTATCAACACCGTTGTCTAATTACTGAGTTTGAATTGCATTCATTGGACAGTAAAACAGTAATATTGTGAAATATTATTACTATTAAAATTACGGTTTTCTGTTAGAATATATTTTAAAATGTAATTTATTTCTGTGATGACTTCAGTCTCACATGACCCTTTTATTAGAAATCATTCTAAAATGTAATTTATTTCTGTGATGACTTCAGTCTCACATGACCCTTTTATTAGAAATCATTCTAATATGCTGATTTGATGCTCAGGAAATATTTCTTATTATTTAATTTTAAATTTTAAAAAACAGTTGTGCTGCTTAATATTTTAGTGGAATTCGTGACAATTTTTTTGTCATGCTGGCGGTCCCGGTTTAGAGTCCCACTTATGCTGCATTCACATCAGCCGTGATTTGCTCGAATAAATCGCGCTATTCGCGCGTAGTTGGACGCTTGAACATTTTGAGTTTACTTGCTTCATTCGTGCGTGACATTCGCTTCATTCGCGCGTGAAAATCCCTTCACAACAGACGCGAATTCGCGTCATGAGAGGGGCTCTCCCGCTCCTTTATGTGTCCCAGACTCTCCCACTGCTTTCTGCACACTTCCTCTGAATAAACACAACTTGTCAGTGGGGAAATAATTGTAAATTACAGTGAATAAGCTCAATTGGTCGTCTTTAGTTGGCTTGTAGTCTTAATATGTGTATATATATATATATATATATATATATATATATATATATATATATATATATATATATATATATATATATATATATATATATATATATATATAGCTCAAATTGAGTAAAGACCGTTTTTTACAACTTATCAGATTGTCCGACCTCCTCACTCACTTTCTTTCAAACACAATCCTTTTTATTTCTGTTTCTATAAATGTATAAAGATGTATAGCGACGATGATTTTGTCCTCCATTGTTGTTTCGAATTTCTGCCTCAGCTCGCTACATCACGTAGAGCAAGTAGAGCACTAGAGCAAGCTCCTGATTGGTTAACGCAGCGCGGAAATTCGCCAAAGTTCAGATTTTTCAACTTGAGCGATTCGCGCGAAACACGCAAGTTGAAAAATCTGAACTTTGGCGAATTTCCGCGCCGCAGGATGTCAGTTTGCGTCTTTGCATTGACTTAACATGTAAATCACTCGCGCTTACCGCTTCATTTGCGTCCGGTGTGAACGCACCATTAGAGCGGGTGTTTTGAACAGGAGGGGTTACATTGGTGCCGTGACCCAGATGGGAGTGAGGTTTAGGGGGGTGAGTGTAACCAAAGTCCCTTTAAGACAAGTCATTTCACTCGGCGGCCATCTTTGAAACGCCTCTCGGGCATCCTGGGCATCATGCAATCTCTTTGAATGGGGAAACATCAAATTCTCCAAAACTGTTCGCCAACCTTACAATTAAATTTCATATTTGAAATCACCAATGAAATCTAACAACAACCGGCTCATAAATTTAGTTTCTAAACGCTCGAATCATGACAAAAAAACTGTATTTTTCAGGCTGGATCAAGCTAATGCGCATGCGCAGACCTAAATGCGCGTCTCTTCAGAGGCGCGCGTCTGACTGTTTCTATAGAAACCGGTGATTCTAACGGCCGCTGAAGTGACGCGATGACTTTACCAGTCGGCAACTGGCTCTTATTTAGAAGGCGGGACTTATTCCGCCATATTGCGCGTTACACTTTCTCCCATTCAAAACAATACGAGTGACACGTCTTGTGTTATTCTATAGTCTTTGGTGTAACGGACATAGGTCAGTGAGAGCTGTGCATGTAAACTTCACTCCCCTGATCTAAAGAGGTGCTCTAGTGACTGACGCTACAGGATGCAGTCTTTAGCCTCCTTGTTAGAGGGCCCGACTCCCATGGCAGCGGACCCGGGTTCGAGTCCCGCTTAGCGTTCAAACAGGAGGGGTTACAAATAGAAAGTTTAAAAGAATAGTATTTATTTATATAAATGTCTGTACGGTCAGTTTTGATCACTTTAATGTGCCCTTGCTGAATAAAAATATTAATTTCTTTATCAAAAAAAAAAACGTTTGAGTTGTAGTACAGGCAGTACAAGGTTTTGAAGCAGAGTAAATATAAAGTGCATAACTATAATAGTCTGGTTTGAAAACAAATTCAAAGTTGTCAGATATGCTTAGCGTCATTGTTTAGACGACTTGTTTAGACTTTCGAGACAACTTGCAGTGAGCCAAGAAACAAATTAACTTAATTACAGCGACCGATGTAGTTGATATCAGCATAACAAAATGATTCCTGCGTGCTCAGCAGGTTTTTACAGGAGTTATACGGCTCAGTAATGAAAGTTTTTACAACACTCTAAAATAAAAATGGCTATACGTCAGCAGTCTGATGGTGGAAGAGCTGCTCTAGTAATATTGGTGTTGACATGATGATTTTTACTTGTCCGCTCAGAACTACATGACTTATCATCTCTAGAGCCACAGGTCAGGATTAGGGATGCGCAAAACTACATATTTTCAAAATTGGTTAGTCAGTAGGTCATCTGAAGGATTAGTTGACTAGTCTGCAAAGGAAATCCTATACAATTAAGTGGGTTTAGGGTTGTGCAGCCCTTTCAATAGAATAAATAACAGATTTTATATAGGATTTTATTGCAAAAAAAACTATGATATATATATATATATATATATATAGTGCTTTCATTAAAAGACAGCTGTAGCTTAATTTGCATATACAGGTGTTTTATATATATATATATACACAGTATATGTTTGTATGTACTTGGCTACTTGTGAATGGTCTTCAATAGAGTAAGATGTTTTTTTGGCTACCTGATGGACTTCATATGACACTGATACTGGAGAGGCTAACTGGACCATGCTAATCAACCAATCCTTATGTGTTCAGATGAGAGATGAGCTGGACAAGACAGAGGACCGCCTGGAGTGGGCGAATAATGCACTCAAGAGCGACTGGACCCGCTGGCGGAAGGTCATGAGAACTGACCTACGATCAGCCTTCATCGATACAGCAGAGAGGAACGTCAGCTACTATGAAAAGGTGAGATGTTTGCAAAACCAGTCATAAGTCGCACGGGTTTGTTTGTAGCAATAGCCAACAATACATTGTATGGGTCAATTATCGATTATGCCAAAGATCATTAGGATATTAAGTAAAGATCATGTTCCATGAAGATATTTTATAAATTTTCTACCGTAAATATATCAAAAATGTGTTTTTGTGAGTGGATATGCATTGCTAAAGACTTCATTTGTAAAAAATGTAAAGGCGATTTTTTTTCAATATTTTGCACTCTCAGATTCCAAATTTTCAAATAGTTATACAGTGCTTCCCACAGGTTTAAAATATACTTGCGGTGGTAGCCAGGCGAAAAATCCTCCTATTACCCACGGCACAAAAATGGTCTACTACATGTGACAAACAAATAATGTGTGATTTTTAACAGTATTTTTATTTATTTAAATTAATGACATAGCACAATACATTTAATTACATACTAATGTTATGCATTATTATGCATTGTAAATTATGCAAAATTACAGCATTTAAATGGTTCACCTTTTCCTATGTTCTCCTTGCTGTCATATAGTATCTCTCAGTGAATGGGACACAGATTTTACTAGTAAAATTTATAAAATGAATAATATGTCAAATAATGTTCTTAGTCTTTTCTTCCTGTGGGGGAGACTACAATAATTTACTATGAATTAAATGGAAATCAAATTAAATAAGATTTATTGTGTAACCAAAATACCAATAATGCCCAAAAGAAAAAGAAAAAACTTAGCGTGTGACTTTTAATTATAAACAAATACACCGGGACTCTTATTTTGAAATGTATGTACTATTGCAGGCTGATCCTTCAGATTCTTACAATCGTCTAAAACATTTTATATAAAGGCCATGAAGTAGACTTTGTAATAATTCATCAACTTGTGTTCATTAGCAATCGCTTGCCATAAATCTGCGCTTTTCATTGATTGAGAATCACTTTGAAGCAGACTGAAGCGCTGTTGCGCGAGCTTGTAGAACGCGCAACAGCGCCCCCTTGTGACTTTGAAAAATGCAGCGCACACGGGAATGTCAGCGGGAGTAAACAGTTCTGACGCAGACATAACGAGCAGGTACGAAATGACTAGTTTATCGATCGCGGATGGTTTCATTATCTTGCGCGGATACAAAATTATAAGAGGATAAAAATAATAAAAGCAAAAATGTGTCTTCAAATATGCCGTTATTATACGTGGGCGGCCCGCCCAAGTAAAGTCTATGTGTGGGAAGCACTGGTTATATCTCGAACAAATATTGTCCTATTCTTACAAAACATACATCAATACATTTTTGTTGATGCCTTTTTATTGTAACATTGTTGCCGCCATTTTATAAAAGAAATAAGCCAATTTGAGGTTGTCTATTACTATTTTCAATTTGATCATGCATTAAATTAGTGATTAAAAAGAGTGATTGAGATTAATTGAGAAGATTTCAGAACTGATGGATAAACATTCAAAGCTGTGAGGTGGTAAAGACACTTTGGAAAAGACTTGGACAAACCTCTGACAGATTTGAGAGGGATGTATGTGGCCATCTGCCTGCATTCATTGGATATGTGCCAGCAGAGGGTGGTAGTATCTCATTTTTATCCCCGCTGACAAGTAATTGCACTCCAAGTCTATAAATGTTCACATTGCTCGCTAGATTGGATGCGTTTAAGCCGGTTCGCTGCTTAATTTATCTCTTTTTTTAAAGGTCTTTTCCTTTGCTTTTCGGTCTTGAACAATAAATTATGGCCTCAAAGTTGAAGGTATTTTTCAACAGCACAAAATAAAATGAGAAGCAAAGGAAAAAAGTGTTTTAGAGATGTTGTGATCTCTGGTTACCTGCTGTGACCTTAGAGGCTCTAGAGACCAACCTGTTGTTGGACAGAAACGGATGCATGCGTTTATAGCGAGAACAGAACAAACTCTCTGTTATGTCTCTGGAGAGGGTGAGGAGACATCCACTGGGATTTTTAAGATGGAAACAGACTTAAAAATAAGCCGTGCTGCAAAAACTGTCATTCACTGCAGTGTTGAGGGAAATTACTTTAAATGAGTAGTTTGGCAAGCTATGGTTTCAAAGTAGTTTTGACTGCAGACAAAAACAGTTACCAAGACACAAACTAGCAGGGAAACTTTGCAAAAGAACAAAAACTGGACTGAAACTAATTACATGCACTACAGTTGGAACAAAAACTAAATCAATTTCAGGAGAAAATCATAGATGTTTTTGTAATTTCAGGTCTGATTTAGAAAATAAATTTTCCAGGCCTGACCTCAGATTTTTTTTTTTTGTTTTGTACATGACATTTAGGGGCTTTAGAAGCTTGTTGCCGCCATGGAATAAATGGAATTCAGAGAAAAAATGTCAGAATTGTGATTTATAAACCCGCAGTTCTAACTTTATATCTCATATTTCTTCTGACTTTATAATTTGCCATTCTGAGTTTGTCTCTCACAGTTCTGAGAATTAAAAGTCAGAATTGCGATATAACCTCGGAATTGCAAGATGAAAGTTAGAATTGCAAATTTATATTTCTCAATTCTGACTTTTTTTTTTTTTTTTTTCAGAAATAAATTTTAAAAAGGTAATTGCAATTTTTTATCTCACAATTCAGACTTTATAACTTGCAATTCTAAGTTTATATTCGGGATGGGCATTTATCCAAAATATTATATTCAAATATTTGGGCTCATAAAAAACGAATATTCGTTTATTTAAATTACGTAAAATGAGAAAGACGTTTTTTTTTTTTTTACATTCGTCAAGATTTTGTAACCATTTCTGAACAAGCTTACGATTAAACACAAGCTTAAATTATATCTTAAGGTTTTATTTTAGTTCAAAGCATTAAACAATATGTGTAAACAAAAAATATAACGAACAAAAGCATTTTAGCTCAAGCAGCGCGAACGGGAAAAACACTAATAAAGCAGACAGTGCCAGTTATCGTATAAAACTTAAGGTACATAATACACTCGAGTCAGTATATGGTTATCGTGTTTATATTGTTTCACCTGTTCATGTTGAGAAAAACAATAATATCCACATGCTCGGGTCAGAAAACGAGCCGCGCTGACAGACGTTGCAGAAACACAAAGATAACGATAAAACATAACGGTATGCTAAGCTAAGTTTCTAACAGCAGCACTTTGTTTTCTGTTCGTAAATATATCTCCCTCGACGAAACTTAAAGTAAGCATATGTCTCAAAATCATTTTGCTATCAGATAAGTTATCATCTCGGCTCACTCTGGAATAACTTACAGCTGCGCTTACCTGTCGTGAATGTAAGTGATGGACAGCTGTCTTTCCTCATTCGACGGGTGTTTAGTTTTCATGTGCTTTCTCATTATGATGGTGATATTATGATAACTCAGTTTCATTAATTTATTTGATCAAAAGTAATTCCATTGTGTAAGATCATTTGCATCCAAGTAATTCCAAACTTTGTGACAATCAAATAAAACACGCTCCACAGCGCCACCCGGCGCATTTAGTTATAACTGTGAGTTTTAGTGCTTAGGATTTATCATAGATTCACTGCATTTACGGCCAGCAAAGCAACATGGTAAAATTCGAATAGTATTTTTATTTTTCGAATATTAATTACAGAACGAATATTCAAATATTCGACTATTTGTGCACACCCTAGTTTATATCTCGCAATTCGGAGAACAAAAAGTCAGAATTGCAAGCTATAACCTCGGAATTGCGAGAAAAAAGTTAGAATTGCAAGTTTATATCTCGCAATTCTGAAGTTTCTACCTCGTAATTCTGACGTTTTTCTCCGAAAAATAGAAAGATGATTGCGACTTTATCGCACAATCCTGACTCTTTTTTTTTTGTGTGTGTGTGTGTTATATGGTGCTAGGCAACCAAATAATATATCAACAGTGGTTTCACAATCAAGCTATTCATGCATCATTAAAACTGACAAGAACTAAACTGAAATTGAAAGCTAAAATACAAGAAATGGAAATAAATACTGCATGCTCACAGGGCTTTGCAGACAACCTGTTCCTCACATGCATGTTTTTATGTGTAACCTCCAGGCAAAGAGGCATTTTTATTTAATGTGGAAGGAAGAGTCTGACAGCATCAAACAGAGACCTAAAAGATAAGGTGTAAGAAGAGGTAGAAAAACAGAGAGAGACGAGTACACGAATGGGCGAATGCATTTGTGTAAGAGGACTTCGCCAGCCTTAAAGCGATAGTTCACCCAAAAATAAAAATTCTGTCATCGTTTACTCACCTCCAAGTTGTCTAATCTAAATCTGTATGAGTTTATTTGTTCTGTGAAACTTAAAAGAAGATATTTTGAAGAATGTGGGTAACCAAACCATTTTTGGTCCCCTTTGACTTCCATAGTATGAAAAAAAAAATAATAATACTATGGATGTCAAAGGGGACCAGAAACAGTTTGGTTACCCACATAATATAATTGATGTAAATGTTTCGCGAAATTTGTGTGTTATTTAGTTATTTTTTGGTCCCTGTAAGGAAAACGGCTTATAAATCATCCTGAATTATGTTTTTTGAAAATGTAAAAATGCAGAAAGTTTTCTGTGATGTGTAGGTTTTGGGGTAAGTTTAGGTTTAGAATGAATTATACTGTTGTAATAATATTTTGTTCTTTTGGTCGTTTCTACATTTACCGTTCTCCCTGCTAAAGTAGTTTTTTTTTTCGACAAATGGGACAATTGCCGACATGCAAGTCTCTGTTGAGAATAGCAAAATGCATTTTCCACCTCCGAATGTCCTCATTTTACCAAGTTTTGCTGGAGGGGTCAACCAGTATTCTTTTAAAGGTTACTTCATCATTTACTCACCCTTGTGTCGTTCCAAACTTGTATGACTTTTTCTTCTGTGGAACACAAATAAATTGTATATTTTTTTGTTTCTACTATAATAATTATACATTTATTTATTTAATTAATAATTACACCTTTATAATCATTTATTATCATATATCATCATAATTGATATATTTATTATATAATGTATATAATATAATTATAATAATTAATAGTAGCTTCCAGGTCTAAACAACATTACTACTGTGTATTTTAATTTATTATTCAGTTTCACATCTTGGGTTTAACCTATCATGAAGACGTTTGCATTTGACCTCACCTCTCTGTACACATTATGCTAACAATGCAAACTCTGATATATAAGAAGCACTGCATGCTGGTGTGGGTGGATGTTCAGCATTTGCATGCCGTACATTACAGACAAACACAGCAGCCATGTACTGCAACATGGCAACTTCAGAGAATTGCCATGGAGACGCCATAGCAACAAGGCTGTAGCTGAAATGATGGCAAAGATGAGGAAGCTGTCATTAAATGTTACATATAATTCAACCGGCACAGAGCTTTTGCAGGATTTTCAGACAGCTGAAACGTTTGCTTTGTTACCAGAGTTAAAGCAACAGCTGATGCAACTGACATTTCACAATTCACATCTCGAGCCCTTGACTGTGTAGCTTCTCCTAAATCTGTTGTTTGCCGTTTGATCTGCACAGTTACGTCTCAGGTGTGTCTGTGTTGATGCATGCTATTATTCATGCATCGCTGCTTGGATACCGACACTTTTGGCTTTAGCGTCAGAGCTTGTGGAAAGATAATGACCCTCCCATTACAGAGGTTGAAACCATCAGTAACCATGTTTCAGACAGAGACGTGTTGCAAAGCAAACCCTTTACTGTCTAGACTGCTGAAATGGGTATTGACATGCTCAGTCTTTGTCAAAAAACTCTTCTCTTCAGTGCTTCTCATCTGGAATGGCCACATGTATTTTGCCTTTATTATAGTTTTTATTAGTGTACGCTTATGTGCAGTGCATTGCAAATAAGGCTTTTGTCATTGATTCTGAGGCTTGTAGAACATATTCTTAAAAGTTAGTTGTGCTCAACTTTTCATTCTTCTCTTCTCTTTTTTTTTTTCTTGTACTTCCACAATTTCTATGGAAAGCTGAAGTAATTTTCTCATGACAAATGGGAAAATTGCAGGAAAATTACATGTCATCCTTTGCTGAGATCAGAAAAATGCATTTTCCACTTTTGAATGTGATCACTTCTTTTTCATATTTTTTTCCCCTTATTTGATATATATATATATATATATATATATATATATATATATATATATATATATATATATATATATATATATATAAAATATATATATATATATATATATATATATATATATATATATATATATATATATATATATATATATAAATTATTTATATATATATGTCTTTTATTATAATTATTTAATGTAATTATAATTTGTGCTGGAAGAGTCAACCGAGGTACTTCAAAAGGATGGTTCAGCCAAAAATGACCGAATTTTATATATATACAGTCAAACCAAAAGTTATTCAGACACGAATATAGATATTTTTTATATTTTTTTACTATTGGGTGCAGGACACTAGAGTTAATTTTATGTAAGTGAGGATAGCAAAATAAAGTAAACTGTGACATATACAAGTAAACTGGGACTACCAGTAAAATTGATAAAAGTTTTCAGACACTTTGACCTGACAATGTTTTGTTTAAGTGTAATCTGACATAATTAAGATTATTTTTTTTCTGACACAGTTTAAAGGGTTAGTTCACCCAAAAATGAAAATTCTGTCATTTATTACTCAGCCTCATGCCGTTTCACACCCATAAGACGTTCGTTAATCTTTGGAACACAAATTAAGATATTTTAGTTGAAATCCGATGGCTCAGTGAGGTCTGCATAGCCACCAATGATATTTCCTCTCTCAAGATCCATAAAGGTACTAAAAACATATTTAAATCAGTTCATGTGAGTACAGTGGTTCAAAATTAATATTATAAAGCGACGAGAATATTTGCCAAAAAACAAAACAAAATAACGACTTATAAAGTGATGGCCGATTTCAAAACACTGCTTCAGGATGATTCGGAGCACAAATGAAAAGGTTTTAAGCCAGTTATTTGTATCTTTTGCTGTATTGTGTCAGTAGGAAATATCAGTTCACATTTCTAAACTTTCATTTTGCCATTAATTGAAATAATCCAGTGTAGGGCTGGACGATTAATCGAAAAAAAATCGAAACCGAAATTCAGAAACTCTAACCAACGTAATTTTCCCATGTCGGTTATTTCGTTTTTTTAATCCTGTTAATACTTCCCCCTCAAAAACATACTACCGCTTGTGTAGCCACATGACTCCGCCCCATCCAGTCAGTGGCATAAAAGCAACACGCAGGTGAACGCCGGTTCAACACATAGTGATGGCGCGCGAGCGGTGAGCCTTGCGTATTCACTAAACTTTGTCAGTTGTATTTGTTTTAAGGTTTGCCAGTTTGGACATTCAAGCGATTTTAGACGATTGGATGTATATTATTTTGAGCTACCGCGCTCGTGCAGCTGCATCGTGGCACGAACACTCATACAAACAGTATCTGCACAACGTGAAGATTGCGTACACAGAGAGGAACGCAGAAACTAGTTGTCAGCGCTGTCCTGTGATTTATCACTAAAGTAGCTTTTGTCAGTTGTCTTTTCCAATATGAATGCACAGTTTAGAGTTCTCCAAACTTTAGCAAGTGAAATACGACAATTCTTTATGCTTTCATATCAATCTCCTGCAAATAAATGGCACACTAAAGTCTTGAGTGATCGCCCTTTTACCCAGCTGCCGGGATTTGGTGGTGCCAATCCCGATCACATCTGTCCCATTCAACTTTGACATGCAGTGTTATTTGCTGTGCTTAATCAATATCTTGAACCAGAGTTATATAAATGTCTGCTTCCCTAAACTGGGCTGCTTGGAACTGAGACAAATATAGCTGTGTCCTGGTGTGATTCGGAGGGTGACTGTGGTCCAGCGCCCTCACACATGGCCTGTCTAAAGTCTTTTACCAAGGTCACGTCACGTCTGAATCCTGTGGTGATGGAGTACATTGATTAACTGCTTTTGACAGCCAGTCGGCCGCTGCCAACGAGCCTCCAGAGATTCTGCTATGAAACATGCTTGCAAGTGGCATTCGAGCGGTTTGGGCCGAGGTGTGTCGAGGTGTTTCGGGGCTTGGGCAGCGGTTGACGAGTCCCTGTGAAGACATTTATCAAGGGCTTAGAAAGTGACACCTAAATGGCACTCGGGATGAGGAGCGACCGCAGTTTCTGAATGAAATTGGAAACCAAATGGCAGCCACTTGTCAGGCCTTACGGTTAACAGTGTTTAAACATCCATCTATTTCACTGCAGTCAGAGAGTTTTTACAGATTAAAGAAATTGATGCATAATGATAGTGTTGCATCACTCACATTTGCTTTGGAAAGTTTATATTGAGTTTATTTATATATTTTTATTATATAAAATAAAATGAGATATTAATAATATATATTATAGATGTATTATATAATTTTAAAATCTATTATAGAATAATAGATTAATAGATTTAAAAATATATAATTTCCTCCCAGATCTGGTTTTTCACTAGTTTTGCATTTGGCTAGAGTCAGTGTCACTACTGGTAGCATGAGGCGATACCTGGACCCTACAGAGGTTGCACAGGCAATCGGAACTCCTCCAGGATGGCACATCAATACGTCCCATTGCCAGAAGGATTGCTGTGTCTCCCAGCACAGCCTCAAGAGCATGGAGGAGATTCCAGGAGACAGGCAGTTACTCTAGGAGAGCTGGACAGGGCCGTAGAAGGTCCTTAACTCATCAGCAGGACCGGTTTCTGCTCCTTTGTGCAAGGAGGAACAGGATGAGCACTGCCAGAGCCCTACAAAATGACCTCCAGCAGGCCACTGGTGTGAATGTCTCTGACCAAACAATCAGAAACAGACTTCATGAGGGTGGCCTGAGGGCCTGACATCCTCTAGTGGGCCCTGTGCTCACTGCCCAGCATTTGCCATTGAACAGCAGAATTGGCAGGTCTGCCACTGGCGCCCTGTGCTTTTCACAGTTGAGACCAGGTTCACCCTGAGCACGTGTGACAGACGTGAAAGAGTCTGGAGAAGCCGTGGAGAACGTTATGCTGCCTGTAACATCGTTCAGCATGACCGGTTTGGTGGTGGGTCAGTGATGGTCTGGGGAGGCTTATCCATGGAGGGACGCTAGGACCTCTACAGGCTAGACAATGGCACCCTGACTGCCATTAGGTATCGGGATGAAATCCTTGGACCCATTGTCAGACCCTACGCTGGTGCAGTGGGTCCTGGGTTTCTCCTGGTGCACAACAATGCCCGGCCTCATGTGGCGAGAGCATGCAGGCAGTTCCTGGAGGATGAAGGAATTGATACCACTGAATGGTCCCTACGCTCACCTGACCTAAAGCCAATAGAACACCTCTGGGACATTATGTTTTAGTCCATCCGACACTGCCAGGTTGCACCTCAGATACCCCTTTTCCTGGTTCGGAGCCAGAGCCAAGTTTCAAATCAGTTCTTTGTCTTTCGACACACAAAGCACCAGCTCTGAACCAGGAAAAGTGGTTCGTAAGTAGCAGCAAAACATTGCTGGGCTAGAAGTAAGAACCGCTTGCATCAGGGGCTGGGGGCGGGGTTACCGTGACCAACAAGAAACTTGTGACCGCCATTTTTGAAATAGCAGCTAATCGAGCTAATAGCAGCTCGATTTTAATCTCCGTCTATATACAAATTACGGCGAGCCGTGTTTGGATGCCGATGTAGTTTCGCAAAGCCATGAGCATCAATAGTAGCGAAATGTCCGCCATTGTTGATGGAAGGCTTGTTCGAGATGCATCGGAGCAGCGCGGACCGATCGGCGGGTGACATCGGAGTGCCGCAGATGTGCGGGGGCATTTCTCCTCGTGCTTTGGGATCGTTCTCGCGGTGCTTTGATGTCAGCTGCCGATAGCTCGAGAAGCCGATGCATCTCAAACAAGCTCGGTGTGTTTGTGTTTGGCGCTACAGCGCTAGCTTTGCTGTGAAATACGAGACGTATACAGTGACGTAAACCCTGGCTCTATGCTGACTCTCTAGCCCATGGAAAGGCAAACTGGTTCTTAGAAGGCTCCTCAGTTGAACCAACAACGAACTGGCACTAGCACTAGCTCTGAACTAGCACCCGGTTCGTGCTGGTGGAAAGGGGGTAAGACTGTCCAGAAGCTCAGTGATGCCCTGGTCCAGATCTGGGAGGAAATACCCCAGGACACCATCTGTCGTCTCATTAGGAGCATGTCCCGACGTTGTCAGGCATGCATACAAGCATGTGGGGGCCATACAAACTACTGAGTACCATTTTGAGTTGCTGTAATGAAATTTCAGCAAAATGGACTAGCTTGCTGCATCATTTTTTCACTTTGATTTTCAGGGTTTCTTTGAATTCAGTCCTCTGTAGGTTGATAATTTTTATTTCCATCAAATGATGTGGCTTCCTTTCGTTCCTAACACATTACCCAGTCCATATCAGTATAGATATCCAGCATGATATTTTTCCCCATTGAGATCTGATGTGTTCCTTTAATTTTTTTGAGCAGTGTATATAATTATATTTATACAAATTAAATTATATATTATTATATATATATATATATATATATATATATATATATATATATATATATATATATATATATATATATATATATCTCATTTTATTTAAATTATTTATTGAACATTGTCTTATTGCTGTTAGCATTGTTTCTAAAAGTCAGATTCCCTTTCAAGTAAACTCTGTTCACTCTGCAGCCATATTTGCAATGCCTCCAGACAGCTATTTCGGGCATCCAAGACCAAGTCCTATCTATCTGAATGGGGGAATCCTGAAATCTGAAAAACTGCCTGCCGAACTCACAATTAAATAACATTTCAAATCAGCAACAAAATCTGACATTTCCCATAAATCGTGTTTCTTATGTTCAAAAAGCATTAAAAAAGCTTGTCTTTCAGGCTAGATACGCCAGTGCACATGTGCAGTCCTGTGCGATGACTTTAACAATCAGCGACTGGCTCTTTTATTTAGAAGGCGGGACTTATTCCGCCATATTGCGCGTTGCACTTTCTCCCATTCATAAGTAACACGAGTGCACCGTCTTTGTATATCTAAAGTCTTTGGTAAAGTTTGTTGTTGTGTCTAACGTGTCTAAATCAATTTATCACACTGCTTCCCACAGCTTATTGCTTTAATATAAATGTATGTGTATCTGTGTTTTCTTGCAGTGTTTGGCTGTATGGGAGTCGTTCTTGCATTCTCAAAGGACAGACGCTGAAGGAAATGCAAAGGATGACTGTTCCTAATCTCCCATGGTGCTTTTAGGTATACGGGACCACCCAAGATGCTTTTATTCCTGCAGACACCAATAAGATTCACATTTAGAGACTAAAACACCAAAGAGAAAGACCGTCGCCCCAAACGAACATCTCCAGGCATTCAGCAACTGACCCAGAGAGAACCATAATGGAAGTATATTTTTCTCTGTCATCAGTACATTTGCTCCAAAGCACGTTTGGTTTCTTTTGATAACGGGGAAAAATTATATTGCCAAATCTTTTATACTGAGAACGATTTTTCATTTTTGTTTTATACAAGTACAACACGAGATGAGAAAAATAATGCAATTCCTAGAAAATGAAGATGCACACATTATGGCTTTATTGCACCATCTGACCTTTCTAGTGAGAATTGTATCCATATGATGTTTGAGATGAATATGTATTGCCCTTTAGCAGATCAATGCAAATGCAGTTTACCTCTTTTCAGAGCTGCCTTTCTGCAAAAACCATTCGATTAGTGTATAAATAAATATAAATGCACTCTGAATGAATGCTTTTCTTGGCATTGGACTGAATTCATCATTGTGCTATTCCATTCAGGTTACTGAAGATGCATCTTTATGCAAACATCATATATTGAAGCAGATGCTGACATTCCAGAATTGTTTACATGATTTTGAATTCATAAATCAAAAGAATTTAACTGTTGCCTTTGAATATGAAATGAGTGTATTGTTTTAGATACTATGGTTTAAATGCGGTGCACTAATATCATAAAGTGTAATAAATTGCATACTGGTTTAAAACTGCTTTTACAGATCATTAGTGAAATTAATGTCTTGGAATTATCTATGTATTCTTCAAATAAGTAAATTGTTATTGAAAAGATGATTGAAAGATGTTTTGTGGTGTGTGTTTTTATTCTCAAGAGAAAGTGAGCAAACAGAGCGGCATGTTGGATCATAAACTAGGTTACAATCACAGCTTGATCACATGAATCATTAAAAAGCTCTTTATATAAAAAAACCCAAGATCGATCTTCTATCTCAGTACTGTTTCCTTCAACGCTTTTACCGTCCTGCGGCAAAATAAGATGCAGTATATGTCACCCATTTTTGCAGCCTGAATTTATTGTGATAGGATGAAAAGGTAGTGTAACAGGAAATAATGGAAAGAAAACGTATTTCTAGAACAAAAGACTCGTACGAATAGGTCCTTTATAGTGAAATAAATACATTATAGTGTAATTTGATTCATGAACAAATGACTCTTATGAACCTGTTATTTTTATTGAAACAGATACATTATAGTGGTATTATTGTAATTTGATTCACAAACAAATGAATCCATTACAGTGGAATTAATGTAGTTTGATTCACAAACAAATTACTCTTCTGAACTAGTTATTTTTATTGAAACAAATACATTATAGTGGTATTATTGTAATTTGATTCACAAACAAATGATTCTTATGAACCAGTTCTTTTTAGTACAAATACATTACAGTGGAATTAATGTAGTTTGATTCACAAATAAATGACTCTTATGAAATGGTTCTTTTAAGTGAATCCAAATCATACAGTGTAACCAATGTAGCCACATTCACAAACAATAGACTCCTATGAAGCATTGTAATGGGAAATAATGCTAAGAAAACATATTTCAAGAACAAAAGACTCATACGAACAAATACATTATAGTGGAATTAGTGTAATTTGATTCACAAACAAATGACTCTTATGAACCAGTTATTTTTATTGAAAAAAATACTTTATAGTGGTATTATTGTAATTTGATTCACAAACAAATGACTCTTATGAACCAGTTATTTTTACTGAAACAAATACATTATAGTGGTATTATTGTAATTTGATTCACAAACAAATGACTCTTATGAACCAATTCTTTTTAGTACAAATACATTACAGTGGAATTAATGTAGTTTGATTCACAAATAAATGCCTCTTATGAAATGGTTCTTTTTAGTGACTCAAAATCATACAGTGTAACCAATGTAGCCACATTCACAAACAATAGACTCCTATGAAGCATTGTAATGGGAAATAATGCTAAGAAAACATATTTCAAGAACAACAGACTCATACAAACAAATACATTATAGTGGAATTAGTGGAATTTGATTCACAAACAAATGACTCTTATGAACCAGTTCTTTTTATTGAAACAAATACATTTATAGTGGAATTGGTGGAATTTGATTTATGAACTTATGAACCAGTTCTTTTTAGTGAAACAAATACATTTATAGTGAAGTGTAGTTTGATTCACGAACAAATGACTTTTGTGAAATGATTCTTTTTAGTGAATCAAAATCATACAGTGCAACCAATTTAGCCCCATTCACAAACAAAAGATTCCTATGAACCATTGTAATGGGAAATAATGGTAAGAAAACGTATTTCAAGAACAAAAGATTCATACGAACAAATACATTATAGTGGAATTAGTGTAATTTGATTCACAAACAAATGACTCTTATGAACCAGTTCTTTTCAGTGAAACAAATACATTTATAGTGGAGTGTAGTTTGAATCATGAACAAATTACTTTTGTGAAATGGTTCTTTTTAATGAATCATAATCGTACAGCACAACCAATTTAGCCCCATTCACAAACAAATGTCACTTTAGAACTGGTTCTTTTTTGTGAACAAAAGCGTAGTGCAACCAGTGTAGTATGATTCACAAAGAAATGACATGACTTTTTTTTTTTTTTTTGAATATCAAAAACATACAGTAAAGCGCGACCAATGTAGTCCATTTCACGAGCAAATGACTCTTATGAACTGGTTCTTATTAGTGAAACAAACATAGCACAACCAATGTAGTATAATTCACAAACAAATGATTTTTATGAACAGGTCCGTTTTAGCTTAATCAAAAACACAGTGCAACCAATGTAGCCAGATTCACAAACAAATGACTCTTATGAACCAGTTCTTTTTAGTGAAACAAAAACATATATCACAACCGATGTAGTACGATTCATAAATGAATCTTGTGAACATTTTCTTTTTAGTGAATCAAAGCATACATCACAACCAATGTAACAGTTACAGTAGTTCGATTCACAAATAAATGACTTTTATGAACCATTTCTTTTTAGTGAAGCAAAAACAATAGATGTGTCTGAATTCAGATGTTGTGTTTGTTGGCTGCAAACATCAAGTCTCATTTCAGAAAAGCACAAAGAAACAGAGGACAGCATTTTGTATAGTGATGTCAGGTGCTGCTCAATCGCTTAAAGGGTTGTTCACCGAAAAATGAAAATTTTGTCATTTATTACTTACCCTCATGCCGTTTCACACCCGTAAAACCTTCGTTAATCTTAACGTTAGTTGAAATCCGATAGCTTCCGTGAAGCCTCCATAGGGAGCAATGGACACTTCCTCTCTCAAGATCCATAAAGGTACTAAAAACATATCTAAATCAGTTCATGTGAGTACAGTGGTTCAATATTAATATTATAAAGCGACGAGAATATTTTTGGAGCGCCAAAAAAAAAAAAAAAAACGACTTATTTAGTGATGGCCGATTTCAAAACACTACTTCAGGAAGCATCGGAGCACAGATGAATCAGTGTATCGAATCTGCTGTTCGGAGCGCCAAAGTCACAGCCGTTTGGCAGTTTGACACGCGATCTGAATCATGATTCGACACACTGATTTATTTATGCTCCGAAGCTTCATGAAGCAGTGTTGTGAAATCGGCCATCACTAAATAAGTTGTTGTTTTGGCGCTAGTAATAAATGACAGAATTTTCATTTTTGGGTGAACTAACCCTTTAACTTGAAGCTGGTGACCAGCACAGCACTACTTTTGCTTGGCTTTGCTTAAAAGTTATTAGCACCTATGAAAGACATTTTGAGAGATAAATAACTCACATTTTTTTCAAGTCCATTCTTTGCTGTAAAGCTTGTTCCTTCATCAGATCCTTTTCACTGGACCACTTAAGCCTGTCCATGTGGACATAAATACTCCAGAAGCCTGGAATGGGAAAAGGAAAACCAAGCCCAGACTTTTCACAATCCAGGAATAGTCAGTACAACCCAAAACACTCTTACCAAAAGTGCTAAACATATGTGCCCACTGAGTTAATCACTATATTGCCTCTGGCAGTGGCGGCATATATGTTAGTGTCTCCATAGCAATATTAATTTGCAATTTGGTTTGAAAGCAAGTGCATTATGAGTGTAAAAGCAAATTAAGTTTCGTTTTTTCCCTGCCATCAGCAGCAGCTGTTCTCTGACTCAAGCATCTGAGCCTGGCTGGCAGAAAGCAGGCCTGCTCTGGGCTTTCCTCATGGAGACTTGGAGAAGGAAGTACATGAATGCCTGAGTGACCAGATGGATCAAACAGCCTCAGGGAAGCCCACGGTTGCCATGCTTCTCTGTTTCTTTCAGTATCTTCCAGCATAAGACTTAATTCAGCATGACTAAAGAGAAACTGACAGAGAAAGATTTCAAATATTTCCATTTCAAAGCTAAAAAGAATTTGGAGTCCTCGTGTGCCTCAGATGGTTTTCCTCAAATTCTTTAGAAGAAATAAAATACGTTACATAATATTTAAGAGTAGCTATTTAGTGTAGTTTTTTGGTAAACCTGATTTATGAACGACTTATGAGCTGGTTCTTTTTAGTCAAAACAAAAACATTATAGCGCAATTAGTGTGAGCAAATGACTAATGAAACGGTTATTTTTGTGAAAAGAAAAAAAAAATGCACTATAGAGCAACCAATATGGTATAATTCACAAAAAATGACTCTCGTGAACCGTTTTTTTTTTTTTAGTGAATCAAAAGCATACAGCAAAACCAGTGTAGCCTGAGTGAAGAAATAAAATACATAACACATGATGAGCTAGTGGTAAGTTTTGTTATGGTAAGCTAAATGGCTCTTAATAACCAGTTCTTTTTAGTGAAATGGCAACTAGTATTGTGCAATTTACGAACAAATTACTCTTATGAACCTGTTCTTTTTAGTGAAATAAAAATGTAAAGTGCATGTAGTAGGCTACATTCATAAAAAAGTGCAAATAAGTGCAGTTAAGAAATAAATGCATTACAGGTGTGAGTTATGTAATCAGATTACTTTTTCAAGTAACTAGTAAAGTAACACATTACTTTTACATTTAGGCTACAACAAAATATCTGAGTTCCCTTTTTCATATAAGTAACACAAGTTACTTTGTTTTAGAATTAAATTAATGTAATGTTACCTTGTTATTTGTATTCTGTTTTGCCATAATT
The DNA here is from genome assembly GCF_018812025.1 of Megalobrama amblycephala. Classification (NCBI taxonomy): domain Eukaryota; kingdom Metazoa; phylum Chordata; class Actinopteri; order Cypriniformes; family Xenocyprididae; genus Megalobrama; species Megalobrama amblycephala. The sequence continues at coordinate 9,060,689 of NC_063065.1, forward strand.
AACACAAAAACACTAATCATTGTGTAATGGCGACATCATGTGGTCAACATGCGTGACGTATGAGTGACTGGAACTCGCTGAGGTCTGGAGTGGGACATTTAATTTGGGATATTCCAACATCCAACCTCGTCTGGAATGCAGCAATTAAATATACTAAATTACACAAATATACTTTATGTATTTAATCTCACTTTATTAACCAATGTCTTTGCTGCTGACGTTTGATGATCCAATTCAACCATACTTCAAGCAAAAATGACTTTAGATAAACATCTCGTTTGTGTTTCTATGGCAGTGGGAAAATCTGCTCAGCCTGAGCCGCTGTCATACAGTACGTCAGCTTGACCAGTTACTGACCTGTGTACAAGTTCCTGGTTACTGTTGCGTCTCTTGTGTAATTATGGCATTGTGTGTGAACATGAGCGTGTCAAAGCATTCAGAAGAGAACACAAGACAAATGTGTGCCAATATGCAGCTCACGGACATTAAACAGAAGAGTAAAAGGTAGAGTTATTTGTCTGATTTGACTGTAATGCTTCCTACATTTTAAACTTTTTAACTACATAATGTGGTCTGATATTATCTATCTATCTATCTATCTATCTATCTATCTATCTATCTATCTATCTATCTATCTATCTATCTATCTATCATACATGTGACTTTATATCTCAATTTTCTGATTAATCTTAAAGTTTAGTTTTCAGTTCTCTCTGTTATGAAAGCCCATTTCTAACTTTAAAATAAAATTATAATTGTGACTTTATATCTTCCAGTTTTGACTTTATCTCACAATGTGAATGTATTTCTCAATTTGATCTTTATCTCATGGTTATCTTTTTTAGTCTTTTACTCTGGGGTGGAAGCAGCTGTATTGGCTCTCTCAGTATACAATCTACTGGAAGAATTAAAAGTTTCCAAACCATCAAAACAAGTCATTTCTATTGTATGCAACAGCAGGGCTGTAACAGAGAAAATGACTCTACTTTGTCTCGCTTGTGCATTACGCTTTCTCAAAAAGTGTGCTTTAGAGATGTTAGCGGTGGCTTGTGAGTAGGGCTGATATGAGATGTCAGTAATGGAAAACAATAGCCAGGAATAATTATGGCCTTCCATGACTCATTGGTCCTGGGCTATCAAGTCATTGAGATTTGATGAGATACAGGAACATTCTGTTAGTATTGTATGCTCAATTCATTTGACTACTTACCAGCAGGAACTGATGTTGTTTGCTATAGTAAAGAGCTTCTATTGTCTTGCCTGTTTCCATCACATCAGAAGCAATTCAGCACCAACTACTATGATGAATACAACACACTAGCTATTGTGTCCTAAAAATTGACCTGTCAGTGCTTTCTGTGGAAATCAAGTTTCATTTTTGACTCCACTGTGATTCAGTTCAGTTAGCAAATCTCTGAAATCGCATTTTATTGCTAAAAGGTTCTTTTTAGTAGCTCAGGAGATTTATAATTATTATATTTAATCCTGCATGTTGTGTCTGTCATAACAGTCTCATTTACTCATTTAAGTTTTGCAATCTCCTCCAAATGTTTATTGGTTTAATGTGATTATTAGAGAAATTGTACTTCAATCTTTAGATTTTCAAAGAACATAAAAACACTTTTAAAATGTGTATTTGGAAAATGCTGGTCTTTTATGCATTTAATTCACAATGTTTCCACAGAAAAGTTGAGAAGAGGAATCTGTGCTGTGCTTGGGAATGTTCCGATGCGGATAGCGGAATCACCGGTAAGCAATCAAACGTATTCATATTCAGGGTATGTTTACACGACAACGGTGTACTAAAAACAGAAAAGAAAATGTTCCTTTGCGTTTTCCATGTACAGGCGACAATGTTGTCAGCCAGATCCCTATTCACACGGATCTGCGAAAATGATAAAATAAACGCTGTATTATGCTGCCAGGCCAGAAGTTGGCGATGTCACTTTGTAAAGAAAAAGTAGACGCATATTTTTACAAATTCACATTTTTGTAGTTTACATGAAGATGATAACAGTATTGTTTTTCGCACTTTGAAACCTGTTTTCAAAAGTTTGCATCTTCAGGCCCCCAGAATGCCGTTGTCGTGTAAATGAACGGCCAAAAGGCATAAAAAGTTTTCAGTTTTTAGTTGAAAATGGTGTCATATAAACACTCCCTCAGTCAGGGGATCTACTATGTTATGGCTTGCATCGTAATGAATCTGATTGGAAGGAGTAAAATGCTGCCAAAGAAAAATCAATACACTCTCTGAAATGGCTAATCAGTGACAGTCCCACAGAGTTCCCTTAAACATGGTTTAGTTCAAGCAGCAGGAGAGGAGATAATGGGCGATGTTGCCGTATTTTCCTCTGAATGTTTGCAGCCATGTGCAACCTGTGTCTAATTACACTGTTGCTTTCACCTGCTGCTATGGGAAGTTCCTTGTGGGGATCTGGAGGCATCCATTATGTGTGGCGCAAACATTTGTCTGCCACTGAGTTTAGCTTGCTATACCCAGCATGCCTCAAAATCACCTCGCAGTGTGTATCGAGACTGAAAAGAGCGACTTCCTGCCAATCACTCAGCGTGTAGAGGTTTCTCTCCACATAGAGAAATGAGGATAGAGGTTTAATTTGCAAATGTTTTTCTGTTTTGACTGGTTATTCCTGTTTGTTTGAGCTTTTTACGATTGTTTTGACTGGAAGGCGAGAATTTACTTGTTAATAAAGCAGGCATGGCATTTTGCAATCAGATACAAAATTAACGTAACATCATCTGGTTACATTAAAAAAGATGCAATCACATTCATAATAAAAAGAGAATACTAGCAGGATTCCAATTTTTTATTTATTTATTTTTTTTAAATTATAAGACACACATTGACTTTCCCCGCTGAATGAAAGATCTATCCTAAATATCCTAATTGATCTGATTTTCTGGTTTTAGTAGTCTTTTTTTCCCTTTTGTGATTTACATCCGAGTAAAACAGCTTTTTGAACAAGTAGGGCGGGGCTTAATTTTTCCAATGGAATTTGATTGGATGGTTGTGGTTTGCTATTGGTCAATCTCATGCGATTGACAGGTTATCTCACCCTCACGCTAGTAAACATCTCAAAAGAGAAGAGATGTCACTGCAAAAGGGAGAGGAAGTTATCTTGATTAAAGATTACAAGGGAACATAAATAAAAAAACAAAATGTGCCAGGATAAATCATTTATAATAAGTCCTGAACTATACTGAATCAAAAACAAGAATTGTCCATTTTGATTTCATGGTGACTTTAGCAACAGCTTTATACCCACAGCATTTTCACGGCATTAAATCTGCTCTCTGTTCCACCTGTCCCTATTATTTTAAATGAACATATCATTTCATTTGTTTCCTGAGCAACTTCAAGCAGCCTCATGGCGGATCTCAACAAGGGCACCATATGAGTCATGACCGCGACTGACTATTAGATAATCAAATGACACTTCACTCACAACACCACTCTGGTATTGAGTCATATGTGCTCAAACCATATACAATTATGGTAACTGATACCATTACCAACCCAACGCAATGCAATGAACTATTTTGAAACAAAAGAAGCTTTTCTTGTGTTGAACTTTTTTCTTTCAAAGATAAAAGAGTTCCACTTCAATCGGTCCTCAATGAGGCCTCCATTGACGGCAAGATAATTAACACTTTCAAATGCCCAGAAAGCTACTAAAAACGTATTTAAAACAGTTCATGTGACTACAGTGGTTCAATCTTAATGTTATGAAGCGACGAGAATACTTTTTGTGTGGCAAAAAAAACTAAATAATGACTTTTCAACAATATCTAGTGATGGGCGATTTCAAAACACTGTTTCATGAAGCTTCAAAGCTTAACAAATCTTTTGTTTCGAATCAGTGGTTCGGAGCGTGTATCAAACTGCCAAAGTCACATTAACCATTGAAATTTTGAAATGTTTCGAAACACTTATGACGTAACGATTGATACATGCAGTTTGATACATGCTCCGAACCACTGATTTTAAATGAAACCGGGTGTGTCTGTAACTAAGTAATTTGCATAAATCACACCTAGGGCATGTCCATATAAGGACTTCCCATACAAACTCAATTCTCAAAAACTACTACACGTTATTGTGTTTTGGAGCTTATCAGTTGTAAACTGTGTACAGGATGCAATTTTTAGGTAATTTCTTGTTTATTGTTACTAAGAAATAATGAATCATTCTGATTTACTTACCTGTAGTTATTCCAGTTCTAATAATATTTCTCTAAAAAATTAAATTGACTTAAATTACTTGTTTCTAAGGTTACAGTGTGGTGATTTTTGCATATGTGTGGTTATTAAAATGTTTTTTTAGCAAATTAACTTGACTTGACTTGAAAACATTCTAAGCTGATATGGGAAAATTAAAGCTAAGAATAGTGCATATCTTGGATATTTTTACAAAATATCTGGCATATTTGGCATCTTCTAAAATTGTTGTGAAAAACAACACACTGATATTGCATATTATGCAGAGGTCTCACAGGAGAAAATATCAGCCAGATGTTGTTTACTCCAGTCTCATTAGATATACAGTCTGAGACCGCAATAAAGATTCGATTTCTTTTTATTTAAAAAGCTATGACATAAAACAAAGAAATATGTAAGATTCTGCCTTATTTCTTGCTTTCAAACACTTAAAAATAAAGATTTCTTGTTAGTCCATTGTGACCAGACAGGTTTTATTAAGTCTAGACTGGCAGTGGATAATGTCAGGCGCCTCCTACATATAATCGATGCTGCTGTGGGTGCTAATGCTCTTTCAGCAGTGCTGTACCTTTATGCAATGAAGGCCTTTGATAGGATGGAGTGGTCATTCTTGTGGTCTGTTCTTGAAAATATGGGTTTTAGTAAAGGTTTTATACATATGATTAAGATCCTTTATTCTAATCCTACAGTATTAGTACTCACAGGACACCATTTTCTATCACTAGGTCTTCAAGGGTGTCCTTCAAGTCCAGCTCTTTTTGCTCTCTCCCTTGACTTTTTTTCCCCATGATTTGACACTCCACTGAGATAAAACCTATTTCCATTCACAATACTTTGCATCATGTAGCATTATATGCTGATAATGTTCTGGTTTTCTAGCCTGCTGTCTATTTGTGAAGAGTTTAGCCATTTATCTGGTTTCAAGGTTAACTGGTCTAAATCTGCCCTTTTACCTTTAAAGGTGCCATCGAACGTTTTTTTTACAAGATGTAATATAAGTCTAAGGTGTCCCCTGAATGTGTCTGTGAAGTTTCAGCTCAAAATACCCCATAGATTTTTTTTAATTAATTTTTTTTAACTGCCTATTTTGGGGCATCATTAAATATGAGCTGATTTATGCTGACGCTCCCTGCCCACGGAGCTCGCGCTTGCCTTAAACAGTGCCTAAACAAAGTTTACACAGCTAATATAACCCTCAAATGGATCTTTACAAAGTGTCCGTCATGCATGCAGCATGCATGCGTCGGATTATGTGAGTATTGTATACTGTTATGTTTACATTTGATTCTGAATGAGTTTGAGGCTATGCTCCGTGGCTAATGGCTAATGCTACACTATTGGAGAGATTTATAAAGAATGAAGTTGTTTTTATGAATTATACAGACTGCAAGTGTTTAAAAATGAAAATAGCGACGGCTCTTTTCTCCATGAATACAGTAAGAAACGATGGTAACTTTAACCACATTTAACAGTACATTAGCAACATGCTAACAAAACATTTAGAAAGACAGTTTAAAAATATCATGATATCATGGATCATGTCAGTTATTATTGCTCCATCTGCCATTTTTCGCTATTGTTCTTGCTTGCTTACCTAGTCTAATGATTCGGCTTTGCTGCTCCAGACGTTACTGCCCGCCCCTGTCTAATAATGTTGGGAACATGGGCTGGCATATGCAAATATTGGGGGCGTACACCCGACTGTTACGTAACAGTCTGTGTTATGTTGAGATTCGCCTGTTCTTCGGAGGTCTTTTAAACAAATGAGATTTATATAAGAAGGAGGAAACAATGGAGTTTGAGACTCACTGTATGTCATTTTCATGTACTGAACTCTTGTTATTTAACTATGCCAAGATAAATTCAATTTTTCATTCGAGGGCACCTTTAAACAAGTTTCTAAAATGTTGCTGTATCCACCCATTATTTCTGTTGCTCAGCACTTAAGTATCTTGGGATACAAATTTTTCCCTCTTTGAACCATACTGTGAAGCAAAATGTTTCAGAAGTAGGCAAGGACATCAAGAGAGATCTGGACAGATGGATTAATCTGCCCAGCTCTCTGCAGGCCCAAATCTCTATCTCCTGTCAACTTCTGGAATAAAATCCATGGTAATATCTCCAAATTCATCTGGAAAGACTGCGTTTGAAGTTGTCTGCTTTAGGAAGAGTGTAGATTTGGGCTTAGCAGTACCTAATTGTAAGTTCTATTTTTGGTCTTGTTTTACCCTCATACCCGTCTCTTGGCGCAAGATAGAGGAACATATTGTGCATCTGTGGAATCTGGAAGACCTCCTTTTTTCCAAAGTATCAAATAAGCAATGTCTATTGCGCTTTGGTCCCATAGTTTCCCCATCTTATTCAAACTCGGAGGCTGATTGAATCTAGATGCAAGATCTCCTGTAGGTGGCACCTCCAATATTCAATAATAAAGGCCTGACTTTGCATTGGATAGGAGTGGTATTTGCTATTTGAAAGACATTTATAATGATTCTGGTTTGTGCACTTTTCAAGACATTGCAAACTTATTCAATTTGCCAGCCTAATTTTTCTTTTAATCACAGCTTAGATCGGCCCTCAAAGCATATGGTGTACCTTGGCAACAATTTGCTTGTACACCCATTGTATACATTGATTATTGCTCAAGGGAATAACAGAGGCTTTGTTTTGATATTATATAATTTTATTTTGGAGGCCTCTTATGCTAAACTGCCATTAGATTGGCTGTGGAGATGTGACTGCCTGAATTTGGACCCACAAAGTATGTTAATCCAGGAATGCATCTGACTCTGCAAAATCAGAATGTGCTTTCAAGCACAAGACTTTCTTTGGATCATTTTGCTGGTTGATCATCAGGTTTAACTCGTGGACGTCATTGAGCTCGAGTGCTATTGTCATTAAAACAAAAGAGAGTAACAAAACAAATACTAAGACACTAAAATTCATTATAAAATAACCTTTCCGAATGTTTTAATTTGTAACATTAAATGTGTAATATTAATCAATATTAAAATGAAACCTCAATATATCTCTCCCTGCTCTCCAGAGGTTAGATGTTGAACACATTTGCATTTAAACCCTTCACCACTCACCTTCTCTGGAGCAAACAGTGAGTCATTCCGAATCCCACAGCGTCAGAGCAGCTTTCTGAAACATAGCCGTAGTGTGGGACATCGATCAGAGCCGGGCCACGCTGAGCTCAGACCTGACATTTAAAAACCGGACCTGTGATTAATCATCGGCCTAACAGGGCTCAGACTTCACAGCATTTGTAATGCAGCCCTGTGGACATCCAAAGACCCAGGAGCAAGAAAGTGGGAGTGTTTATAGACATAACTATGTTAAACAGACTAAACAGGAATGTTTCTATTTACCCAAATGTCCTGTGAGGATGTGCTCTTGTACTCAAAGCAGACATACAGGTAACATTAGATTTTCTCAGTGCAGGTATGGAATCAATTATGTGCAGTTTAGATCCAGCCTTAAACCAGCTAATCAGAGTTTATAGGATTACTTGAAAATTGTGGTGTGTTGCAGCAAGTAATGGATAATTGAAATAGCCTTTCCAGTTGTCCTTTTGTAGAGGCGTTAGCAACAATAATAAATAGAACAAAAAGTGGTAGTGTGGTAATTTTACAATAGAAATAAAGCTTTCCAGAAAACTCATTATCTGTGGCAGCACAAGAACGATAATGGTATATTCAAATACATCTGGGAAGTTTGTATTGAGTTGGGAAATTGTAATTATGATGTCAGTTCATATTTTTGGATATATGGTAGTTTTAATTTAAAATGCATTAATAGACAACATGTTTGGTTAATTTCCCCCCTTGGTGCAGATCTTTCGGGCAGCTGTGAAAACAGCAATCGCACCAAACAACCGTACCGAGACTCAGCTGAAGAGGTGGTCTCGGTCCGGTTCCAAACAAACTCTGGTATGGTTGAATTCTGTCCAATTAATGGATGACCTTTGCACACATGTGGTTTTGTTTACAAATTTTGGTTAACTTGCAAAAAGGATAGTTTGAAAGCGAACCACACAAAAAAAAAAAAAAAAAAAAAAAAAAAAAAAATCAACATTGTATTTGGTCCGGACCAAAGCAAGTGAACTAGCCGACTTTCCTGGTGAATACACCCTAAATGGAAGAGAGGGGGGTACGCAGAAGGATGGTTAACCCCTCAGGGGGTACAACACTCTAAAAAGTTTGGGAACCACTGCATTAGAGGAACGTTAAAATAACGTTAGAAGAATGTTAGGGGAACATTAGGAGAACATTAGGAGAATGTCAGAATAACTTTAGGGGACTGTTAGGGCAATGTTAGAATAACGTTATAAGAACATTAGAATAACGTTAGAATAATGTTATAAGAATGTTAGAATAACGTTAGGGGAACATTAGAATAATGTTAGAATAACATTAGAATAACGTTAAGGGAATGTTAGAATAATGTTATGAGAACGTCAGAATAATGTTAGGGGAACATTAAAATAACATTAGGAGAACGTTAGAATAAAGTTAGGGGAACATTAGAATAACGTTAGAGGAACATTGAAATAATGTTAGAATAATGTTAGGGGAATGTCAGGGTAATGTTAGAATAACATTAGAATAACGTTATTCTAACATTAGAATAAGGTTAGAATAACATTAAAATAACATTAGAATAACGTTAGGGGAACATTAGGGTAATGTTAGAATAACGTTAGCATAACTAAAATAACATTAGAATAACGTTATTCTAACATTATTCTAATGTTAGGGGAACATTAGAATAACGTTAAAATAACATTAGAATAACGTTCTATGTTAGAATAACGTTAGCATAACTTTAAAATAACATTAGAATAATGTTATTCTAACGCTATTCTAATGTTAGGGGAACGTTAGAATAACATTAGAATAACGTTATGGGAACGTTAGAACAACATTAGAATAACATTAAGGGAACATTAGGATAACGTTAGAATAACGTTATAGGAACGTTAGAATAACATTAGAATAACGTTAGAATAACATTAGAATAACTTATGGAACGTTAGGATAACTTTAGAATAACGTTATGGGAATGTTAGAATAACAGAATAACATTTGGGTAATGTTAGAATAACGTTAGAATAATGTTATGAGAACGTTAGAGGAATGTTAAAATAACGTTAGAATAATGTTATGAGAACGTTAGAGGAATGTTAGAATAACATTAAAATAACGTTAGAACAATGTTAGGGGAACGTTAGAAGAACATTAAAATAATGTTAGCATAATGTTATAAGAACATTAGAATACCGTTAGGGGAACATTAAAATAACATTAGAATAATGTTATACGAATCTAAAAATAACATTAGGAGAAAGTTATAAGCATGTTAAAATAACGTTAGGAGAATGTTAGACTAACGTTAGGAGAATGTTAGACTAACTTTAGGAGAACATTAAAATAACGTTAGAACTTTAGAATAACGTTAGGGGAATTTAGAATAACGTTAGGGGAACGTTAAAATAAAGCTAGGAGAACATTAGAATAATGTTATGAGAACGTTAAACACACACACACAGTATATTGTATATAAATGTGATTTTTTTTTTTTTTTTTTTTTTTTACAGATAATGCATTTCATCAATACCGGGAGGCTAAACAGAAGGTTAGGCACAAATGCAGTTACTTGGATGAGAAGAACTTCATTTTGTCCCCTCATTTATTTGCTCAGCCCAGGTCGTGTGTATCTGCAGCAAATGATGCATCATATGGAGCAAACTCAAGATGGAAAGCATCACAAATCACTCGTGTTCCTGCTAAGTCTGCCAACCTGGATGTGAACATTACCAGTGAGAGATCAAGTGCACCAGACCTGAGCTGTGTACCCATAAATCCTAGTGATTCAAAGACCCAGAGACAAAATATTATCAGTGAGAACTCAATGCAAGTACATATTGTAGAGGTGAGCAGGATTCTGCCAATGATAGAGTGGATTCCGGAAACATCTCATGAGCAAATGACAGTGGAAAGCAAAGCCTGGAGGTGCACAGGATTTGTCACGGCAAACCATGAAACAAGGAGTCCTGAAGCTTTTTGGAAAGAGGCATCTAGACAAAAACTCGAATGGAGCCATGAGCGCCTGGCTAAGGCGGCCCACCTTGGGTCATCATTGCCTGCCAAAGGCCTGCCAGCCGCAGCCAGACACAGGGTGGTGATCCAAAGAGTAGCACGAATAAGAGGTTACAGAGGGACTCGGATGCAGGGCAGCCATGGGGAACGGAAGCTCGAACCGTTACCGAATCACAAAGACCTGCACAATATCTACAGTCTGTCAGCACTACAAAATCAGTATGAATGTCTCTGTAGTCCTTTCCAACCACGGTTGAAACACAGTCCAGTGGGAGACCAGCGAGATGCCGCACAGAACATTGACAGGAAACAGGAAGGACAGCGGAGTGAGTTTTCAGATGCGATTGGGGTAAGATTGATATGGAAGCTTGTTTCTGCCACGGAATAAAAACATAAAAAAGTGGTAGCGCTTTATTTTACAGTCCTGTTCCCCATGTACATACTATGTATTTATTATAGTATAGTATTTATTATAAAGCTGCTTTGACACAATCTGCATTGTAAAAAGCGCTATATAAATAAAGGTGACTATAGTAATTGCAATAACTGGTAAGTCCTAACCTTGAACCTAACCTAAACCTAACCTTAACCCATGCAGTTACCTTATATTACTCAGTACTTTCTTAGGTACACATAAGTGCACGAACTGTAAAATAAAGAGTTCATATCTCACAATTCAGACTTTTCTCGCAATTCTGAGGGAAAAAAGTCAGTAAAGTAAACTCAGAATTGCGAGATATAAACAAGTCTGAAAAGAAAAGTCAGAATTTTGAGATATAAAATTACAATTGCAGGAAAAAAGTCAGAATCGTTAGATAAAAAGTCGCAATTAGCTTTTTTGTTTTAATTCCATGGCAGAAACAAAAAAAAAACAGAATTGCAAGATGTAAACAGAATTCTGAAAAAAAGTCAGAATTGCGAGATGTAAATGTGCGTTCACGCCATATTGTAATTACGAGATTATTGACTAAAAAGCGTTCACATTCTCATTGAACTTGTAATTACAGCTTGTAAACAGGAAATTTTCTAAGAGCTCCAACTTGTATCTACGGAAGAGGATTAGGGCCAAGCAATAATAAAAAAATAAAACCATCTCGAGATTAAAGTTGTTAAATTTCAAGAAAAAACTCATTAAATTTCGAGTAAAAAGTCAAAAAAAAAAAGGTGAGAATAAACTCGTTAAATTTCGAGAAAAAGGTCGAGATAAAACGTTGAGAATAAAGTCATTAAATTACGAGAAAAAAGTCGTTAGATTACGAGAACAAATTCATTAAATTGTGAGAAAAATGTCGTTAAATTTAGAGAAAAAAGTCAAGATAAAATGTTGAGAATAAACTCATTAAATTATGAGAAAAAAGTCGTTAAATTACGAGAACAAAACTTTTTTCTCGTAATTTTATGACTTTATTCTCAACATTTTATCTCGACTTTTTTCTTGAAATTTAACGAATTTGTTCTCATAATCTAATGACTTTTTTCTCGTAATTTTATGACTTTATTCTCAACATTTTATCTCGACTTTTTTCTTGAAATTTAACGAGTTTTTTCTCGTAATTTAACAAGTTTATTCTCAACATTAAATCTCGACTTTTTTCTTGAAATTTAACGTGTTTTTTCTCGTAATTTAACGAGTGTATTCTCAACATTTTATCTCGATTTTTTTCTTGAAATTTAACGAGTTTTTTCTAGTAATTTAACGAGTTTATTCTCAACATTTTATCTCGACTTTTTTCTTGAAATTTAACGTGTTTTTTCTCGTAATTTAACGAGTTTATTCTCAACATTTTATCTCGATTTTTTTCTTGAAATTTAACGAGTTTTTTCTAGTAATTTAACGAGTTTATTCTCAACATTTTATCTCGACTTTTTTCTTGAAATTTAACGTGTTTTTTCTCGTAATTTAACTAGTTTTTTCTCAACATTTTATCTCGACTTTTTTCTTGAAATTTAACGAGTTTTTTCTAGTAATTTAATGAGTTTATTCTCAACATTTTATCTCGACTTTTTTCTTGAAATTTAACGAGTTTTTGCTTGTAATTTAATGAGTTTATTCTCAACATTTTATTTTGACTTTTTTCTCGAAATTTAATGAGTTTTTTCTCAAAATTTAACAACTTTAATCTCGAGATGTTTTTATTTTTTAATTATTGCTTGGCCCTAATACTCTTCCGTATGTATCCCAATTGCAAGATATAAAGTCACAAAAAAAAAAAAAAAAAAAAAAAAAAATCCAAAAAGTCAGAATTGTGAGAGATAGTCAGTTACCTTTTTAAAATTTTTATTCCATGACGAAACAAGCTTCTATAGGTCGATGTTCTGAAACGAAAGATCTAAATGGCAAGACATACTATTCCATTTTGCTGCTTTTGAGATTCACAAATTTGTTTTCTGTCCACTTTTTTCTCAGTCACATCAGTTGATCGATGTCCTGACTCGAACACCTCGCCTTTTAAGCACAAAGGCCAAATTTTCCAGTTGTACGAACCGAATGAAAACTCAAACAATGTGTGACACAATAAGGCTGCCTGTTCACACTGGGAAACCTGCGGTGCAGATTGATTGTTTTATAAAAAAAATATCGACCTGTTTCGTGGTAAACAGAAATACATTATTTTGTTACACAATCAACCTCTATTTGATTCCAGATGAATGCTGGTAGCTATTGTTAGCTGCTATGTATTACAGGAGCAATTTAGACCCTAAAAATGAAGCACTTGTGTTTATGTGCCCTACACTGGTCTGGTATTGGTTTTTGGAGGGCATGCTGAACTACTGTAGTAATATGGTTAAAAATGCATCAGTGCATTTCAATGCATCGGCCTGACAATGAAAATTCAATATTAATTTCTTGTAAAAATACATCAAATCCAGACAGAGGCAGAAGATCTAACATGTCAAGGGGAACTGACTTCACATAACCATTAAATATGACCTTTTTGTAACTAAATTACAAAATAGGTAGCCTAAATAGCTATTTGGATATTGGTTAATATAATTTTCCAAAAGGAAAGTCGTTTAAGCAGCAGAGCTTTCTTTTTTAGCTTTCTTTAGAATAACAACAAAGCAAGTGCAAATAGACCAGAAACGCGTATTAAGAAAGCAAATAGGATCAATTTTGATTTCATGTTGAGTTTAAACAAACTGATTAACTTCAAACAAAAACTACTGAAGCATGAAGTGACCAGATCTAGTAAATTCCCCTCCTAATATGGCTGAGTCATGCCAAATTAACCTTTATTAGTGTGATTTCCATGCCCTGCTTTATTGTGAGCAGTGATAAAACATGTTTGGCATTAGATTTACCTTTAAAATAGTCTCTCAAAAGATAAAAAAAGACTTTCCAACGCCCAGGTGGCATGTTTCACGGCGGTTCGCCAATGGTTTCTGTCATCACTGGGAGAGTTTGGCAGCAGTCAGACTGGAGATATAAAAAAAGGAGGGAATCTTAGTGCAGGAGAATGTGTTTCTCTTTAGAAAAGAATCAATCCTTGTGTGATGTGGGGAGGGTGGAGAGAGAGATAGAGACGTTCCACTTTGACCCTGTTGAGTGACGGTAATAAATGTGAGCTGGTGGAATCGCTCCATCTTTTCTGATTGCTTGTTTGTCTGTTTGTTGCTCCTCAGGACATTCGGTGTCAGTCGAGATGCAGGAAGAACGCCGAATCCCCTCCAACTCCGCACCATGTCACTTTTTCTCATATTTTACAGGTTCTCCAGAGCAAACCAGGCAATTTTTCAGAGTTCAGGGGCCATAGATGCCACAGGGCTCTTTAAACGTCGCTGAGAGCGTTCAATATATGACTTCCTTCGCTTGACAGTCCATGCACATAAGTGAAGTCCTGGCCAAAGAATACGCCACAAGCTTTAGAACATATTATATTTTTTTTATTCAAACTTTAAATTTCATCGTCTCTACAGTGTAAAAGGTCATGAATTCAAAGCCCTAAACGGACTAAAAGAGATGGATTTACATCGATTTGGTAGGAAATCCATCTAGAGTATCCAAATAAACCATTTAGGAATCATTTTCAAGGTGGAATGGGAGAAGAAAATATAGGAATCATAAGTTAAAAAAGCTTTTAACAACCAAAATGTCGATGCAAGCTATAAAACAGAACATAAAATAAATATAAACACTATTAAAAAACATCCATTTGGTACACAGTAAACCAGTGTGATACTACAGCTAAGATTCAAAGAATATCAATGATAAATACAGTACAATATGTACTTACAGTATGCCATCGTACACCCACAAACCCCCAGTCACACATACATGTACAGCACAAACATAAGAAAATAAACATTGATAATCTCTGACAAAAATTATAGTCATGTGCATTTACACTGTACACACCATGTTTCATTTTAATACTGCTGCAGGCGCTGATCGCTTTCATTTATCATTTTTTATGCCTTTTTTCTTTTTGCATTTTAAAGAGCAGCTATCCCAGACTTCTGAGATTAGTGCTTTAGTAATAATATACCATTTATCACACCAATATATTATATATGTGTATATATATATATATAGATATATATAAAATCAATAAAAAAAAATACATACCATTTGAGGGGAAGCCAAATGGGAATTTTCTAATGAGATAAGGAGAAACACGTTATTGCTCTTTTAAGGTTGGTCACATCAGCAGGACAAGGGGAACCATATATTTAATCAAGCACCAAAAGGCTAAAACCTTTAAAAGAATATTCTGGGTTACTTTATGGGATTGTGAGACCATAATCCGTATAGGGGGATAACACACACACCGCCGTTCAAAAGTTTGGGGTCTGCAAGATGTTTTTGAAAAAAGTATTATATGCTCAACAAGCCTGCATTTATTTTGTTCAAAAACAGTCAAACTGTGAAATATTATAACATTTTTTGAAATAAATTATTTTTCAAAATATTTATATTAACTGTTATTATTTTATATTTTATTAAATATAATTTATTCCTGTAATGGAAAGCTGTATTTTCAGTGTAACATTATCCTAATGGGCCAGTTGTTCAAAAGTAATCTGATCGATTTCGGCCATTGGATTGGATCAAATCTTGAAAATGGGTTGTTCAAAAGGAAAAAGGGATTCTGAAATCAGATTAGATCACGGAATCCAATCCTAGTTTTAATCTGGATCAAACTTGTCAGTAGGATTTGGATAACTTTGATCCAAAAAAAAACAGGATTATCCTGATCCCAACAGGGGGTAAGATTTCAAGGTGGATTCCAGGAGGAAAATGTAGTAAAACTTTAAAACTGGTCAAAAAATACAATATTTATATCATGTAATATACATACACATTTTTTTATTTTGCTCTTGATTAGTTTAACTGTTAAATAAATTAGAAGTAGACATTAACCTACACATTTATCCTTTCGGTAACCTACTGTAAAGTAAAAAAGATTTTGGTGCCATAAAACAATCCCCAAACAGCTGTAAATATCCAACAAAAATATTATATTTAATTCAAAACCCATATTCTCTCTATCATCATCATCATCATGTCCCTTTAGGGGCTCCGTAGAGCACTGGTAATCCAGATTTGGTAATCTGGAAAAGTGTGTATCTGGATCATGGTGATCCAATCCAATTTTTCTTTGAAAAACCAGCACAAAAGTAAGATGGATTACCTGATCCTGGATAGCAAAACATGGGATTTCCAAATCCAGATCATTCTGATCCAGATTAAACTTTTTGAACAACTGGCCCATTATGCCTAATTTGCAGCTCAAGAAACATTTCTTATTATTACTAATGTTAAAAATACTTAATATTTTTGTGGAAACTGATACATTTTTTTAGGATTCTTTAATTAATAGAATGTTTAAAAGCACATTTATTTGAAATGGAAATCTTTTGCAACATTCTAAATGTCTTTACTGTCACTTCAATTCAGTTAATCCTTGCTGAATAAAAGTATTAATTTATTTAAAACAAAAAATAAAATCTTACTGATTCCAAACTTTTGAATGGTAGTATATGTGGCATGTTGTCGAATTATTGAATAATTTCAATTAGTAATAATTTAGAGTAATATACTTAGTGTAAAATTTGTACGAGAAGCACCACAAGAAGTCCTGCAAACTACTCCCACGTCGAAAACACAACCAGTTCCTCAACCTAAAAAAGTAGATCCCACCTCAAAAAAGCTTTTTAGACAACTTTACAGATCTTTACAGATACAGATTTGTAAGCGTAAGCAATAAATGATCTAAACATGCCCATATTCCTACTAGGCCTCCATTGTAAGTGTATTACTGTAGACGCATTTTTACGAACTGAAGGACAACTTGAAATAGTGGTCATCGACAGCATTAAACCGATGCTAGACGTAGACATTAAGCTAAAGACAACCCAGAATATTCCTTTAAACTGCACCACGACATGACTGAAACACAGGGCCAGAGATCTGAAATATAAATTAGCGCAGCACTGCATCTCTTCAAAATAAAATAATGTAGGTGATTAATTTATATCCACAACTTTACACATGAGGTATCATGGTTTGTTTTTAAAGATCACAGGAGAAGAGTTGGCTTTCTGACTCATTATTTCCTTAACATTTATGATATCGATCATCGATCAGTGTGAAACAAATGCCTATGCGAGTATCATAATGTCAAGCGCTGGTTAAATGGACTGACTCATTACTCGAGTGAGATGACTGGTGATTGTCTTAGCAGATGATCGGTCTTTCACAGCTGGGTGATTAGGGTTTGCTAAGCTTCACAGCTTCACTGTGAATGTCCATTGGCCACTGGGTAAAGTTGGCTCATAAATGATCTAACCAATGGATCTGGAGCTGCTTTTTTGCTGCCAGTACAGTGGGTGAGTACTTGAGTTCATCTGAGCTTTGGTATTTTTAATGTGAGTTTTTAACAGGTATTTTTAGCTTATTTTCTGCCTTATTTTTGTGGACACAGTGTATGTACACATGTATGGAAGCACTATTCTGCCTCAGAGTAAAAAATAAAAGGTAGTCGTCAAGAATAAAGTCACAATTTGAAAAATAAAGTCACATTGTGAGATATAAAATCACAAATAAAGATGCAATTAAAAGATATTAAGTTGCAATTAAGAGAAATAAACTTAGTCACAAAAAATAGTCACAATTATGAGATATTAAAAATAAAAATTTGAGACTTCAGTCACAATTTGTCGCAATTGGTGATCACGGTAACACTTTAGTTTAGGGTCCAATTCTCACTATTAACTATAGTTGCTTATTAGCATGAATATTACTAGGATATCGGCTGTTTATTAGTACTTATAAAGCACATATTAATGCCTTATTCTGCATGACCATATTCTATATCCTTAATACCTAAACTTAACAACTACCTTACTAACTATTAATAAGCAGTAATCAGGAGTTTATTGAGGCAAAAGTCATAGTTAATAGTGAGAATTGGACCCTAATCTAAAGTTTGACCAAAATCAGAATTGTAATAAAGTTGCAATTGTGAGATATAGTAACTTTTTGTGAAAAAAGTCTAAATTCTGAGGAATAAAGTCGCAATAGTACGGAAGAGGATTAGGGCCAAGCAATAATACAAAAATAAAACCATCTCGAGATTAAAGTTGTTAAATTTTGAGAAAAAACTAGTTAAATTTCCAGAAAAAAGTCGAGATAAAATGTTGAGAATAAACTCATTAAATTACGAGAACAAATTCGTTAAATTATGAGAAAAATGTTACATTTCGAGAAAAATGTCGAGATAAAATGTTGAGAATAAAGTCATTAAATTACGAGAAAAAAGTCGTTAAATTACGAGAACAAATTCGTTAAATTATGAGAAAAATGTTACATTTCGAGAAAAAAGTCGAGATAAAATGTTGAGAATAAACTCGTTAAATTACGAGAAAAAACTCATTAAATTACGAGAACAAATTCGTTAAATTATGAGGAAAATGTTACATTTCGAGAATAATGTCGAGATAAAATGTTGAGAATAAAGTCATTAAATTACGAGAAAAAAGTCGTTAAATTACGAGAACAAATTCGTTAAATTATGAGAAAAATGTTACATTTTGAGAAAAAAGTCGAGATAAAATGTTGAGAATAAACTCATTAAATTATGAGAAAAAAGTCGTTAAATTACGAGAACAAATTTGTTAAATTACGACTTTTTTTCCTCATAATTTAATGAGTTTATTCTCAGAATTTAATGAGTTTATTCTCAACATTTTATCTCGACTTTTTTCTCGAAATTTAACAACTTTAATCTCGAGATGGTTTTATTTTTTTATTATTGCTTGGCCCTAATCCTCTTCCGTACAATAGTGAGATATTAAGTTGCAATTAAGAAAAATAAAGTTGCAATTGTGAACTATCAAGTTGAGTGACTTCAGCCACACTTTAGACATAAACTACTAACAATAAGTAACTTTGCAACTACATGTCAACTAACTCTCATTAGAGTATTAGTAGACTGTAGTAGACTATTAGTCAGAGGTGGGAGTAACTCACACATGTGCAAGTCACAAGTAAGTCTCAAGTCTCAAGCAAGTCACGTCACTGCTTTAAGTCAAGCAATTCAAGTTAAGTGGGTCAAACAAGTCACTGGCAAGTCATGTGCATGTGCATGGTTGGGTTTGCAAGCCTGTATGATTTTTTTCTTTGTGTGCGTGTACAATATGTGCATCCCAATAAACTATCCATAGGCTTTTCACTCAAAGTCTAACACTGAAGACCAATTAGACACTGTACACATACTAAGTGCTATTGCAAAAAACTGACATTTCCTTAAAAACAGTGAATAACCATTTACAATGCATTGCACTTGCAAAAAATTAAATAATAATTTTCTCTGTTACCTTTGTTCTTCAATGACAGACAGCATTGGTTGCTGTCACTTTAAGATCTGCCGCACATGACAGATCTCACGCGCATCCCACTTTCTCACAACTATTTACTTTCATTTAAGACTTTATTTAACTCATTCAAGGCTGCTCTAATGAGGATACTCGACAAAACAGACATTTGTGGTATTATGTGTTATTGTTCGTTCAAGCGAACAATTTTTGACGTTAAACTGGAAAACACTGACAGCACTGATTTTACCCCAATTTTCTGTTTAATGAACACAAAACCAATTCAAAGTCAACTCTTAACATGTCCAAAACGTTTTTTTTTTTTACGTAATTATTCTTGGCATAGCGCCTTCCATGTTCAGTCACGACTGCATGCTCTGTCCATGAGAGAGCTCACGATAGCTCTCCCTGCTTGCCTGCTGTGTCACGTGGTTAGGCTGCGGTGCATTCAAAAATATATATTTATTAAACAAAAGACAAGTTATTTCGAGTCATTTAACTCAAGTCTCAAGTCATGAATGTAAAGTCAAAGTCAAGTCTTTTGTTAATATTTGTCAAGCAAGTCTCAAGTCCTAAAATGTACAACTTAAGTCTGACTCGAGTCAAGTCATGTGACTCGAGTCCCCCACCTCTGCTATTAATAGACTGTTAGGTAAGCGTTAGGTGTTAGGCTTAGGGTTACTTCTAGTCAGAAGAATGTCCCGTGTTCCCATCACAATAAAGTGTTAGCAGATATTAAGTGATTAAGTATTCAGTAGAGTGTTACCAAAAGTCACATAGTGAAATATAGTGTCACAATTCCAAGAAATAAAGTCACAATTACCTTTTCTTACTCTGAGGCGGAAACAGGCTTCCATATGTTTGCACTCATCCAACGCAAGCTCTAAAAAGAAACAAATTCATATAGGAATAAACACTTTCTGGAATATATGCAGACGAAGAAAAAACATATCCACAAATACAAGTTAAGTCCATTTTAATTCCATAGGTAGGTATTCGCATCAACCTGCCACAAATCCTATAAACACAGACAAACACGCTTTTCCATATATACGCGCAACTGGAGCTTGGTCTGCAGTAAAACCAACGGAGCCAGTCTGGGAAATGTGAAGTGTGAAGCTTCAGTCATTAGTTGCGTGATGGTAACAGTTATTAGTAGACAGGACCAATATGTCCACACACACAAAGCAAGGGCAGAGCGATCCAAAACGACACCATAGAGAATATGACCACTGCGTTAGCGTTGAGCCGTGACTATCGGGACTGGACGGTAAACAGCGTGGATGTCCAGTGTGTCTGCCACACCGCCGACTCAAGGTCACGTGATCTCAGCGAAGGCGATGTGATTCTGTTGACAGAGTTAGACAGAAAGAAAGACGTCAGCAAATCCTTGAGGACATCAAACACATCAAATCTGCTTTGGAAGAGGAAAGACACTTATAGATGCAAACCGTTTCCACACAAGGTTTGAGGAGAAAGACATTGACACTTTTCACACAGGTGTGACTACTAGCAGCTGCTGTTTAGCGCTGTACCTAAACACACTGCAAAAAAACAACTGTCTTGTTTTCCGATAAGAATTTCAAAACATCCTTAATTGTTTTTTTTTTTTTTTTTTTTTCCATTAACCTCTTTAAATTAAAAAAAAGAAATATTTGTCAACGGGGTAAGAAAAATAAACTACAAAAAAAATTATTGAATAATTTCATGCATTTTTATTAAATATTATTAATAAATTATAAAAGTCCCAAGATCTTTTGAGAAGCAATTTCAATTCTTAAAGGGTTAGTTCACCCAAAAATGAAAATTCTGTCATCATTTACTCACCCTCATGTCGTTCTAAACCCGTAAGAGTTTTGTTCATCTTTGAAACACAGATGAAGATATTTTTGAAGAAATCAGAGATTTCTGTCCCTCCATTGACAGCTACGCAACTACCACCTTCAAGCACCAAAAGGTAGTAAAGACATCATTAAAGTAATCCATGCGACTCCAGTGGTTTAATCTCAATTTTATGAAGCAATGTGAGTGCTTTGAGCAAAAAACATAATTTAATACTTTATTTACAAAAAATAATATACAGAATTTCATTTTTGGGTAAAAATCTTAAGGATGTTTAGAAAGTTTTACTGGAAAACAAGAAAAAAATATTAAAAGAAAAGAAAAACAAAGTGTTCATGTTACTTTTTTTTTTTTTTTAATTACACTACTGTTCAAAAGTTTGGGGTTGGTAAAATATTTGCCATATTTTCAATATTTTGAAAGAAGTCTCTTATTTCTCTTATTTGATCAAAAATACAGTCAAAAGAGCAACAATATTGTGAAATACTATTATACTTTAAAATAAATCTTTTGTACAGTACAGTCCAAAAGTTTGGAACCACTAAGATTTTTAATGTTTTTAAAAGAAGTTTCATCTGCTCACCAAGGCTACATTTATTTAATTAAAAATACAGTAAAAACAGTAATATTGTGAAATATTATTACAATTTAAAATAACTGTTTTCTATTTGAATATATTTCACAAAGTAATTTATTCCTGTGATGCAAAGCTGAATTTTCAGCATCATTACTCCAGTCTTCAGTGTCACATGATCCTTCAGAAATCATTCTAATATGCTGATCTGCTGCTCAAGAAACATTTAATGTGTACAATTGTACAAAATATGTGTGTACAATATTTTTTTTCAGGATTATTTGATGAATAGAAAGTTCAAAAGAACAGTGTTTATCTGAAATCTAATCTTTTGTAACATTATAAATGTCTTTCCTGCCACTTTTGATTGATTTAATGCATCCTTGCTGTAAAAGTATTCATTTCTTTAATTTCTTTTCAAAAAAATAAAAATAAAAATTCTTACAGACCCCAAACTTTTGAACGGTAGTGTATAATGCTACAGAAGCTTTGTATTTCAGATAAATGCTGTTCTTTTGAACTTTCTATTCATCAAGGAATCCTGAAAAAAAAGTACACAACTGTTTTCAACATTGAAAATAATCATAAATGTTTCTTGAGCAGCAGATCAGCATATTAGAATGATTTCTGAAGGATCATGTGACACTGAAGACTGGAGTAACGATGCTGAAAATTCAGCTTTGCCTCACATGAATAAATTACTTTGTCAAATATATTTAAATAGTACACAGTTATTTTAAATTGTAATAATATTTCACAATATTACTGTTTTTACTGTGTTTTTAATTAAATAAATGTAGCCTTGGTGAGCAGACGAAACTTCTTTTAAAAACATTAAAAATCTTAGTGGTTCCAAACTTTTGGACTGTACTGTACATTTTAAATATCATTTATTCCTGTGATGCAAAGCTGAATTTTCAGCATCATTAGTGTCACATGATCCTTCAGAAATCATTCTAATATGCCGATTTGCTGCTCAAGAAAACAGTTGTGCTGCTTTATATTTTTGTGGAATCTTGTAGTTCTGTCATGACAACTCCCAAGAGTGTTTGGTATGGTAATGGATATGACAATGTAGATATATTTGGTCTTGGCGGAATAGATCTGCTACGCTGCTGCTGCTTAATTGCTGCGGCTGCTGCAGAGGAAGTACAGGACTTGCTACTGCCAATACATTCCAGACCCGCTGCTGTGAGCAAGTAAGACATGCTGCTGCTGTACAATATAGCGTACATGAATAATCGTAGCAGATCTATACAGGTGGAGCTGGGGAAGGTGGAAGGTTTCTATAGCACGCTGCGCTACTAAGCAATGCTAACTCACGTATTTAAAGATTAAGCACGCAGCTTATTGGCTACTAATACAGCAGGAACCAATCATCTGTGACCTATAGATATTGATGTGATAATTGGCAGGTGTGTTAAAGGACCTATTAGCCTGCGCCATCTAGAGTTTCATGCCAGAACTTTGTATTTACAAAGTTATTTAGAGTCAGAATGTCTGTTGGGGAGCATCAAAATAAAGTGTTAGCAGATATTAAGCAGACAGTTTACTAATACTCTAATGACTGCTAGTTGACATGTAGTTGCAAAGTTACTTAAAGTTAGTAGAAAGTAATCGAAATAAAGTGTAACTAACTTTGCAAACTTTTGAACGGTAGTGTATGTTCCTTTGGTTTTAACACACACAGAAAATTTTACTGAATGCAAATTATGTGGATACAGCAATCGCATTATACTAAAAAAATACTCTAGTTCACTTCCACATCAGACCCTTGTTTTTAAGCAGACCCATGTACGGTTCCTTGTTGTGCATCAAAGTTCAAAGTAATCAGGTTTCACAAAAACAAAAACCAAACTTAGGTCCAAACCAAATGTACTCAACGAAGTCCAAAATGTCTGATACGAGCACCCGTGCGTGCCAGGTTGTAATGACGTGAGTTTAGGACAAATATATGTGACCCATGCTGGCAAAAAGACTCGCAATGAGCAAATTTTCAAAAATGAGTTATTTTCACAATCTCTATTAAAAAAACCTTCAAATTTATGTATAATTTGTGGGAATCCAGTGTCAATTTCGTTGACGAATAATTTGTCATAATTTTTGTCAACGACATTTTCTCACGGACGAAAACGAGACGATGACTAAATAAAAATGTGTTTTGAATGACTAAAACTATGACTAAAATCTGCTATAATTTTCGTCAACGAATAAAAACTAGACAAAAATGAAAGAGGGGACGATTTGGGAAGATATCCAGTCAGGACTGCTGTCCTGTGTGGAAGATGCGCACATTTGAAGTGTAACGTGCTGTTCTAACCGCGGGAAAAAGCGGCGCTGTTGTGCCCTCTACAGGCCTGTGCAGCAGCACTTCAGACTACTTCGCAGTTAATGAATAGCGCACATTTATGTCAAGCGATTGCTTACAAGATAATGTTGGTGAATTATGACAATGTTTACTACACAATGTTTATACGGTAGTATGTTTTAGACAGTTGTAAGAATGAATATTTATCACCCTCATGAGCAGCTTGCTACAGTGCATACTGCAGACATTTCAAAATAAGAGTCACAGTGTATTTCGGGATGGTTTATAATGATTTTTTCCTGGTCATTGTTATTTTGTTTACACAATAAACTCTATTTAATTAAAATTTCTATTCAATTCATAGTAAACTACTGAATATTCTGTCACAGGAAGGAAAGACTAAGAACATTATTTGACACATTAATCAATATATTTTACAAGTATAAGGGTTAACTAAACCTCAAACCAAAGAAATTTTCATTACTTGAAGTAAACGTTAACTGAAATAAAAATAAATATATATAAAAAATGTAAAGTCTAAGCTTTAGCTTAACCTGAGGTATTAAAATAACAAACAGAAATAAAACTTATAGACATTTAAAAGCAAAAAAATTACTAAAACTTTTAACTAAAATTACAATGAACTAAAAATCAAATCTAATAAAAATTTTCAACGAAAACTATAATAGTACCTCAATGATAAGTGTGTCAATCCCTGAAAAGTACTGAATTTTGCTCTTTCGTGTCCTTTTGCACTTGAACGGTCAAAAAACGTCCGCTTTGGCGAGCAAAGTACAGTTGGGTGAACAAACAGTTTGGGGAATATGTAGGCCTACCTATATGAGTGTATAGGATCTGTGTATTGTTAGAGAAATGCTTTATGCATTACAATTTAACTAAATTAAATTTTAGTCGACTAAAATCTTATATTTAGTCGACTAAAACAATTTCCAATTACTAAAATATGACTAAAACTAAATGGCATTTTAGTCAAAAGACTATGACTAAAACTAAATAAAAATTTGCTGTCAAAATGAACACTGTGGCAATCAGAGAACAAATGACTGAGCTAAATCTGTTGAGTCAGCAAAGTCAATTGAGAAAAATCGACTTTTCTAAAGGTTCCAAAACAAAATCACCTAGCAACTATACCTTAAAATATATATATATATATTCAACTTTTTTTCTCAATATTTTACTTCAATATTTTGAAGTACAGCAATTCTGTATATCGGGATCGCGCGCTGTCTGAGACGTCTTTGTTTGCGCGCTTCGGATCTGTCGGTCAGCGCGTGTAAGATCGATTTGTTTACATCAGAATGAGTTTGAAAATCAGATTTCATTGGTTCAGACTCATGCCATCAAAAATTCACCATGAATATTCACAAAGTTGGAATGCTGTGCTTAAAAACGATACCAAACCTGTGCTGAGGGGAAGCGTATGTAGTGAAGGAAAGGTACTTCTATCCGAAAACGTACAAATAAACAAACTTTTAGATGTTTAATTGCTATTTGGAGCATTTAGATCGCTAGACGAGGGTTTAATGAACTTTTTGTGAAAATCTCAAATTCGACCAAAATGGACATTTGTGACTTGTGTTGCCTGTAGCTCGTAATTAGCCCATGCGCATTCCGACTCATTTTGCCAGCACGGGTCACATATATATGCAGCTATGCTTGGGCCCAAATATCTCTGTATTCTTTTATTCATTTCACACACAGCCAAAGTTCCTGCATGAGGCTGACCATAGGAATCAGGTAACAACATACACCAATGCTTCTGTTTAACCTTTAACTGCCATACGCTACTGGTTTATGGGCCCAGTCAGAAAGAAAATGAGTCCCGAGGACCAGAAGACAGATAGTTTCAGTCAGAACTGATGGAGCGTACGACTCCAGTTAAAACTCTTTTCTGAAACGCAATGTTCAGTTTTTTACACACGTCAGGCAGATATACATATAAATGGGTGTTGAAAGGGATTCTGCTGTTGTAGCTGAATTTAGAGTGATAGCTAACAGTACACACTGCGTTAGAAAATGTATAAATAATACAGCTGGAAATGGAGCGAGTTCATCAGAGATTCAGCAAACATGAAGAACGATCACAGAAAAGCGCTCCACAGGTCATATCGCTGATATATACACTGTGACCTCGGCAGAGAATGCGGGGCGGATTTTCCCAAGCAAATTATTTCTTGCTTTCAGCCATATTTGCCATGATCCTGCAGTCTCTGTGATTTGAAGAGACAAAACAGAGATGTGGATTTTCCTCGCCTTGTCCTCCCACTTTCAACAGCATTATGGTTTCTGACAGCAATCTGTCTAGGGGATATTTCAGCAGAAAGCAAAGTGGAATCTTCTGTTTTCCATCCCAGTAACCTCACGGGACATTACTGCATCCAAACTTCATCTACATCTATATAACAAATAAATATTTTGAATCAGCACCCTCGACTACAGAAGAAATAGAAGATTAGCATTTTTATTGACGTAAAGAGCCCTCAATATCCTACACATTCATTTGCTGCATTTCAATAAACCATCTGTGAACCGACATTGTTCCCAAATGATCTGTTGCAGCTGAATAAGCAAACAAGAACAACATTTAATCCCTCATATTCTGCAGAGAGAAATCAACACCGCAATCTGGGATTAAATTATTGTCTCGTTTGCTTACGTGCAAGATCAAGAAACAAATGCATAAATAAACATTTAAAGGGCCATATTTGCAGTTTAATTACAGTCTGACGGGGCTCAGCGGTGGCGTGTGGCTTAATTAAAAGCTGAACACGAAGTCTGACTCTCTGCCATGGAGGATAACGGCTGCTAGGGCGCTAAATGCAGACGGTATCGCCTCAGGAATGGAGGTTTTTCCAACATGTTTCAAGTCTCTGAGGGCTTAGTAGTGCGTTTCGACTTCTATTCGAGGTGCGGAATTGCTAAGAGTTTTTAGGTCACTCAACTCAAACACCAACACCAGGTTTCAGATCAGGTATTTAAATGGATTGTGGAGCACCGGCTATGAAAGAAAACAATCTGGAAGCAACTGTGTGTGCAAAGAATCCTTATTAGATCACAAAAAGCTTCAAATTACATGACTCTCAGGTATACTGCAAAAGTCTCACAGTGAGTATCAACTGAAGTATCATGGTATACCAACCAAAAAAAACACAATAAAGGCCCATATCCCGTAACAAAATCAATTGTCTATTTAAATTATACCTTTCAGCTAATCAGCCAATATCAATGTGTTTTTCATATATTTCTAAACCAAACACACTGAACATACATTCAGCTCATGGGTGTTCATCCAACACCTCGTGGTCTGAAAAAAAATGCATAATTTAATTGAGTTAAAGAAAAAGGACATGATGACAGGGATCTTTAAATACATTTTAAACCAAGTGCTAAATTATGGGGGGTTGAGGGTGACTTAAATGTAAAAAAGTATGATTATTAATATTAATATTAAATCAATATAATTAGTGAATATTTACAATATTACAATAATATAACTATTGCATCATACATTAAAGGGTTAGTTCACCCAAAAATGAAAATTCTGTCATTAACGACTCACCCTCATGTCGTTCCAAACCCGTAAGACCTCCGTTCATCTTCGGAACACAGTTTAAGATATTTTAGATTTAGTCCGAGAGCTTTCTGTCCCTCCATTGAAAATGTATGTACGGTATACTGTCCATGTCCAGAAAGGTAATAAAAACATCATCAAAGTAGTCCATGTGACATCAGTGGGTTAGTTAGAAGTTCTTGAAGCATCTAAAATACATTTTGGTCCAAAAATAACAAAAACTACGACTTTATTCAGCATTGTCTTCTCTTCTGGGTCTGTTGTATATCCGCTTTCACTCCAAAGTGACACTGCTTCTTCTTCTTTCCTGTTTTATGGCGGTTGGCATCCAGCTTATTGGGGCATTACCGCCCCCTTCTGCTCCGGAGTGTGGTTCACGACTCCGCAGTGACGCTGCTGATGTAAGACGCTGCTGACGTGTTATCCGGTGCGCCAGAGCTTCGTTTACAGTCTGAGGGAGACGCACGCTGTGTTTTTAAAATGGTGCGTAAGTGTGCATGTCGCGGATGTCCTAATCGCCAAAAACAACCACGGTGACGTAAAAGTGCATTACCAACGCCGACAGATGAAAGGATTCAATGGAATCAATTCAATGGAAAGGATTCTGGAAGAGAAGACAATGCTGAATAAAGTCGTAGTTTTTTTTATTTTTGGACCAAAATGTATTTTCGATGCTTCAAAAACTTCTAACTAACCCACTGATGTCACATGGACTACTTTGATGATGTTTTTATTACCTTTCTGGACATGGACAGTATACCGTACATACATTTTCAATGGAGGGACAGAAAGCTCTCGGACTAAATCTAAAATATCTTAAACTGTGTTCTGAAGATGAACGGAGGTCTTATGGGTTTGGAACGACATGAGGGTGAGTCATTAATGACATAATTTTCATTTTTGGGTGAACTAACCCTTTAAATGCTTTATTAATATAAAGATGTATATTAAGATGTATGCTTATATATACACATTATCATTTTTACTTGACCAAGACAAACGTCAACCAATTGCACCATGAAAATGAATGAAAGATACTTTAAAAATCCATCTCCATAAAAGTTAATGGATAATTTGCATATTAGCTTTAAGTTCAGAAGAAGATCAGATACAACCATGAAGACTGAACTGCAAAAGACTTGAAAACATGCAGCCGGAGATGCCAATGCTCTGGGTACGCTGTACTTAGGTATAGGTAATTATTTTGTTCACTTGAAATGAAAATGATTGGGTTTTAACTGGGATTTAATGACGTGTCATTGTACTCCAGAGGTTTGGCAGCCTGAGCTCCTCACACAGGTGCGCATACGTTTATTGCCTTGTGTTCTGCAGGTGTCTGAAGCGGCTGCTATGGCCTGTGATCCAGCTAAAGAAACTCAGGAGACGGTCTTTCAGAGTGCGGGACGACAACTCCTCATCATCCATTCTCAGTTCTGTCACCTGAGGGACAGGAGCGCATGGATACACATCTTGTTGATACGAGTGCTCAAACTGACACAATTGGGACCCTTGAGAGCTGATTCAACACTCCGCACACAGGGCATGTACCGTGTGTCAGTTAATTTGACAGAGCGGTTTCAGAGATATCAGGTGTGCTTTTGTCTATGTGCTCAGTACCTGTGAGGCGATGTATTTCTCCAACGGACTCTCAACCCTGGGCGAGCTGACCATTGGATTGTCGTTTAGGTGGTCCTGTGGGGGATCCTCATTCAGCAGTTGTTTGCCTTTGAAGTTATGGACCACACACACCACCTGAAAACAAAGATTTATTACAATATTTCAGGGGAAAAAAAACAGGATTTTCTTGATCTTCTGAAATAAAATAGTTTAATGATATTCTAATGTTCACAATGCAAAGTTCCCTGCCCAGTTCACCTTAAAATCAGTGTAAACTACATCAGTATGGAGAAGTTATCCAATCATAACAGAGGCCATTTACATAGAGAAGTACTAATGTAACAATAATCAGCCTGATTATTTCTACAGATCTAAATGTGATAAAATGGTAGTGGTAACTAAATTGATTAAATTGACTTTATACAAAAAAGAATAAATAAATAAATTAAATAATATGAAAGTGTAAAGTATGGAACTTTGAAAGGAACACCTCTAGCAGGAAATAATGTAAAACATCAGTAGAAGAGAGAGAGAAGCTGTATGAGAGCCAGAGGAGATGCATGAGTGCCAGTGTACAATGAAAGAAAGAATTTCTAAAATATTATTGGGGAAAAACAACAACAAAAAAAAAAAAAAAAAAAAAAACAGCAAAATATAATTTAAGTGAAAGCAAGGGTGAATGTAAGGATTCGTGCAGTTGTTGATTGTGATGAAGCTCTGGAATACAGTGTCAACATAATAAAGCTGCTCTGTCAATGGAGCAGACAGCATAAAAGCACATAAACTTAATACAATGACACTGTGTAGCACACAGCCAGGGACAATCTTGTGTCAAAGTGGGAAGAAAGAGTGAAATAACAGTAATTTTGTTAGCAGTCATGTGAGTCCTCGACACATAAAGAGGAACATAGCTCCTTCTCTTCCCACTCTTATAAATAGAATGATAGATAGAACATTAGAATGACAGATTGATAGAATGATAGACAGACAGATAGATACCTGTAGAAAGAAAGATATAGCGATGGATAGAATGATAGAAAGATCTAGATGGACTGACAGATAGACAGACAGATAGATATACAGAAAGAATGACAGACAGATAGACAAAGATGGACGGACAGATAATTAGATAGATAGAACAGAGTGACAGATATACAAAAAGAAGGATAGATAGATAGATAGATAGATAGATAGATAGATAGATAGAAAGAACGAAAGATATAGATAGATAGAATGATAGAACGATAGATTGAGCGATAGATTGAATGATAGATTGAATGACAGATAGATAGGCAAACAGAAAGAATGATAGAGGGATAGACAGACAGAACGATAGATAGAAAGAACGAAAGATAGATATAGATAGATAGAACGATAGACAGAACGAGATAGAAAGAACGATAGAAAGAACGAAAGATAGATATAGATAGATAGAACGATAGATAGATAGATAGATAGATAGGCAAACAGAAAGAATGATCGAGGGATAGACAGAACGATAGATAGAAAGAATGATAGAAAGAACGAAAGATAGATATAGATAGATAGAACGATAGATTGAGCGATAGATTGAATGATAGATAGATAGATAGGCAAACAGAAAGAATGATAGAGGGATAGACAGAACGATAGATAGAAAGAACGAAAGATAGATATAGATAGATAGAACGATAGAATGATAGATAGAACGATAGAACGATAGAACGATAGATAGATAGATAGATAGATAGATAGATAGATAGATAGATAGATAGATAGATAGATAGATAGATAGGCAAACAAAGAATGATAGAGGGATAAACTGACAGAAAGAATGATAGAGGGATAGACAGAAAGAACGATAGAAAGAACGATAGAAAGAACGATAGATAGATAGATAGATAGATAGATAGATAGAAAGAACGAAAGATAGATATAGATAGATCAAACGATAGAACGATAGATAGATAGATAGATAGATAGATAGATAGAAAGAACGAAAGATAGATATAGATAGATAGAACGATAGAACGATAGAACGATAGATAGATAGATAGATAGATAGATAGATAGATAGATAGATAGATAGATAGATAGATAGGCAAACAAAGAATGATAGAGGGATAAACTGACAGAAAGAATGATAGAGGGATAGACAGACAGAAAGAATTATAGAGGGATAGACAGACAGAACGATAGAAAGAACGATAGAAAGAACGAAAGATAGATATAGATAGATAGAACGATAGATAGAACGATAGAACGATAGATAGATAGATAGATAGATAGATAGATAGATAGGCAAACAAAGAATGATAGAGGGATAAACTGACAGAAAGAATGATAGAGGGATAGACAGACAGAACGAGATAGAAAGAACGATAGAAAAACGAAAGATAGATATAGATAGATGACGATAGAAAGATAATAGGCAACAGAAAGATATCGAGGGATACTGACAGAAAGAATGATAGATGGATAGACAGAACGATAGATAGAAAGAACGATAGAAAGAACGAAAGATAGATATAGATAGATAGAACGATAGATTGACAATAGATTGAATGATAGATAGATAGATAGGCAAACAGAAAGAATGATAGAGGGATAGACAGAACGATAGATAGAAAGAACGAAAGATAGATATAGATAGATAGAACGATAGAATGATAGATAGAACGATAGATAGATAGATAGATAGATAGATAGATAGATAGATAGATAGATAGGCAAACAAAGAATGATAGAGAACAGAAAGAATGATAGAGGGATAGAAAGAATAGAAAGAACGATAGAAAGAACGAAAGATAGATATAGATAGATCAAACGATAGAACGATAGATAGATAGATAGAAAGAACGAAAGATAGATATAGATAGATAGAACGATAGATAGAACGATAGATAGAATGATAGATAGATAGAACGATAGATAGATAGATAGATAGATAGGCAAACAAAGAATGATAGAGGGATAAACTGACAGAAAGAATGATAGAGGGATAGACAGACAGAACAGAAAGATAATAGATAGATAGAGAAGAACGATAGAAAGATACGATAAGATAGATAGATAGAACGACAGAACGATAGATAGATAGACAGGCAAACAGAAAGAAGATGATAAATCAGAGATAGATAGAGGGATAGACAGAACGATAGATAGAAAGAACGATAGAAAGAACGAAAGATAGATATAGATAGATAGAACGATAGATTGAGCGATAGAACGATAGATAGGTAGATAGATAGATAGGCAAACAAAGAATGATAGAGGGATAAACTGACAGAAATAATGATAGAGGGATAGACAGACAGAACGATAGATAGAAAGAACGATAGAAAGAACGAAAGATAGATATAGATAGAACGATAGAACAATAGATAGAACGATAGATAGATAGATAGATAGATAGATAGATAGATAGATAGATAGATAGATAGGCAAACAAAGAATGATAGAGGGATAAACTGACAGAAAGAATGATAGAGGGATAGACAGACAGAACGAGATAGAAAGAACGATAGAAAGAACGAAAGATAGATATAGATAGATAGAACGATAGATAGATAGATAGATAGATAGATAGGCAAACAGAAAGAATGATCGAGGGATAAACTGACAGAAAGAATGATAGAGGGATAGACAGAACGATAGATAGAAAGAACGATAGAAAGAACGAAAGATAGATATAGATAGATAGAACGATAGATTGAGCAATAGATTGAATGATAGATAGATAGATAGGCAAACAGAAAGAATGATAGAGGGATAGACAGAACGATAGATAGAAAGAACGAAAGATAGATATAGATAGATAGAACGATAGAATGATAGATAGAACGATAGAACGATAGAACGATAGATAGATAGATAGATAGATAGATAGATAGATAGATAGGCAAACAAAGAATGATAGAGGGATAAACTGACAGAAAGAATGATAGAGGGATAGACAGACAGAACGATAGAAAGAACGATAGAAAGAACGAAAGATAGATATAGATAGATCAAACGATAGAACGATAGATAGATAGATAGATAGATAGAAAGAAGAAGATAGATAGATAGAAAGAACGAAAGATAGATATAGATAGATAGAACGATAGATAGAACGATAGATAGATAGATAGATAGATAGATAGATAGATAGATAGATAGATAGATAGATAGATAGATAGATAGATAGATAGATAGATAGATAGATAGATAGATAGATAGATAGGCAAACAAAGAATGATAGAGGGATAAACTGACAGAAAGAATGATAGAGGGATAGACAGACAGAACGAGATAGAAAGAATGAAAGATAGATATAGATAGATAGAACGATAGAAAGAACGATAGAAAGAACGAAAGATAGATATAGAACGACAGAACGATAGATAGATAGACAGGCAAACAGAAAGAATGATCGAGGGATAAACTGACAGAAAGAATGATAGAGGGATAGACAGAACGATAGATAGAAAGAACGATAGAAAGAACGAAAGATAGATATAGATAGATAGAACGATAGATTGAGCGATAGAACGATAGATAGGTAGATAGATAGATAGGCAAACAAAGAATGATAGAGGGATAAACTGACAGAAATAATGATAGAGGGATAGACAGACAGAACGATAGATAGAAAGAACGATAGAAAGAACGAAAGATAGATATAGATAGAACGATAGAACAATAGATAGAACGATAGAACGATAGATAGATAGATAGATAGATAGATAGATAGATAGATAGATAGGCAAAAAGAATGATCGAGG
Organism: Megalobrama amblycephala; assembly: GCF_018812025.1. Taxonomy (NCBI): domain Eukaryota; kingdom Metazoa; phylum Chordata; class Actinopteri; order Cypriniformes; family Xenocyprididae; genus Megalobrama; species Megalobrama amblycephala. The sequence continues at coordinate 9,094,524 of NC_063065.1, forward strand.
GATAAACTGACAGAAAGAATGATAGAGGGATAGACAGAACGATAGATAGAAAGAACGAAAGATAGATATAGATAGAACGATAGAACGATAGATAGATAGAAAGAACGAAAGATAGATATAGATAGATAGAACGATAGATAGAACGATAGATAGAACGATAGATAGATAGATAGATAGAAAGATAGAACGATAGAACGATAGATAGATAGATAGATAGATAGATAGGCAAACAAAGAATGATAGAGGGATAAACTGACAGAACGATAGAAAGAACGATAGAAAGAACGAAAGATAGATATACTGTAGATAGATAGAACGATAGATAGATAGATAGATAGATAGATAGATATAGAACGATAGAACGATAGAACGATAGATAGATAGATAGATAGATAGATAGATAGATAGATAGATAGATATAGATAGATAGAACGATAGATTGAGCGATAGAACGATAGATAGGTAGATAGATAGATAGGCAAACAAAGAATGATAGAGGGATAAACTGACAGAAATAATGATAGAGGGATAGACAGACAGAACGATAGATAGAAAGAACGATAGATAGAAAGAACGAAAGATAGATATAGATAGATAGAACGATAGATTGAGCGATAGAACGATAGATAGGTAGATAGATAGATAGGCAAACAAAGAATGATAGAGGGATAAACTGACAGAAATAATGATAGAGGGATAGACAGACAGAACGATAGATAGAAAGAACGATAGAAAGAACGAAAGATAGATATAGATAGAACGATAGAACAATAGATAGAACGATAGATAGATAGATAGATAGATAGATAGATAGATAGATAGATAGATAGATAGATAGATAGATTGGCAAACAAAGAATGATAGAGGGATAAACTGACAGAAAGAATGATAGAGGGATAGAGAAAGAACGATAGAAAGAACGAAAGATAGATATAGATAGATAGAACGATAGATAGATAGATAGATAGATAGGCAAACGAGAGGGATAAAACAGAAAGAATGATAGAGGGATAGACAGAACGATAGATAGAAAGAACGATAGAAAGAACAGAAGATAATAGATAGAGATAGATAGATAGACAGAAAGAATGATAGAGGGATAGACAGACGATAGATAGAAAGAACGATAGATAGAATAGAACGATAGAATGATAGATAGAACGAAGAACGATAGATAGATAGATAGATAGATAGATAGATAGATAGATAGAACGATAGAACGATAGATAGATAGATAGATAGATAGATAGATAGAACGATAGATAGATAGAACGATAGATAGATAGATAGATAGATAGATAGATAGATAGATAGATAGATAGATAGATAGATAGATAGATAGATAGATAGATAGATAGATAGGCAAAAAGAATGATCGAGGGATAAACTGACAGAAAGAATGATAGAGGGATAGACAGAACGATAGATAGATAGAAAGAACGAAAGATAGATATAGATAGAACGATAGAACGATAGATAGATAGAAAGAACGAAAGATAGATATAGATAGATAGAACGATAGATAGAACGATAGATAGATAGATAGATAGATAGATAGATAGATAGATAGAACGATAGAACGATAGAACGATAGATAGATAGATAGATAGATAGATAGATAGATAGATAGATAGATAGATAGGCAAACAAAGAATGATAGAGGGATAAACTGACAGAACGATAGAAAGAACGATAGAAAGAACGAAAGATAGATATACTGTAGATAGATAGATAGATAGATAGATAGATAGATAGAAAGAACGAAAGATAGATATAGAACGATAGAACGATAGAACGATAGATAGATAGAACGATAGATAGATAGATAGAACGATAGATAGATAGATAGATAGATAGGCAAACAGAAAGAATGATAGAGGGATAAACTGATAGAAAGAATGATAGAGGGATAGACTGACAGAACAAACAATAGATAGATAGACAAAAAGAAAGAATGATAGAATGACAGAAAGAATGACAGACAGACCTTCAGAAAGCAGGATAGATAGACAGACAGACACATGGGAGCTTCATAATAAAGCTTTACATAAACCCTCATTGCCGTGTTCTGCTTGCACAGCTCACTGTACATAATTCTCCAATCCAAAGGTGTATTTGTATGTTGCTGAGCATCTGCTTTTTCTTGACTTCAGTGCAAAAGCTGTAGATGATATTAATAAAAAGCTCCAACACAGCAGCCAAGGGCCAAAGTAGGTCACACATTCTGTTGGTAGTTTATATTCTGCCATCATATATGCAGCTTCTGGGTCTCGAGACTCCAGCTAAACAGAGCATGTTTGAATCACTAACCCATTGTGGAATAAATGAGGCCGATATCTTATAGAGTGGGCTCCTTACGCGACAAGAAAGCTTAGCACGTGCAATTTCAATAATTGGAGCGTGTCAGCTAATCACATGATTCTTTGTGCATTTCCTCCAACAAAACGGCAGCTAAACGTTTTCATAAATCACGATCTTAGTCGCCGGAGAGGATCTGTAATGGCCTTGCAGCAGGGCTAAACACTTCTGTTTGACCCTCAAGACCAGAGGCTGATGTGCCAGCATTTGCTAAATTGTGCTTCAGAATATCTTTTATTTCTGCAGAAGAAACAAAAAAATCATACAGGTCTATAATGATAGTTGAGTAAATGATGACAGAATTTATTTTTTTTTTTTTTGGGGGAGGGGAGGGGGGGATTTTGGCAGGTACTAATAATGATAAATTGAAAGTTGATGCAGCTACGCTCAACTCTCTCCTTTCTGACATGCCACTGAATCGAAATCCTCCAATACAATAACTGCACTGCCACACTGTTTGTTCAGCACCAACACCACCTACTTCCAGTCAAGCAAATAATCATTAAAGAGCTCTGTTTGACAGTTCATTACAAGAGAAATATCTCTCAGACCACTCAGGAATACCTTTCTTTATCTTGACAGAGACTGAAATGAAGTTAGACAGGAGTTATAACATTTTTTAAATTATTTAATTCACTCTCTGATTAAGGAAATCACAAGAGGGAAATCTTTCTGCGACAAAATCACAACCTGAATTGACACCAAAGCTTTGCTAATGGTATATCATAGCTCTCTAAAAAGTTCCTTTGTGGCCGTGTGGTTTGTCAGACACTAAACAGTCTTTGTGGCTCCATAGCTTCTGGGCGTCTCAGGGTGTGAGACCTACATCAGAGAGATGTTTTCATCTATTATTCCAGGACATTATCTTAAATCAGGCCTTATCTGCACATTGGGCTGGAGGCTGTCATAAACAAAACAAATTTGAACGCTTAAACGTGAATCGCACGCAGTGGGCTCTCTCCTTAGCGGTGCTTGCTAAGACAAACATTACTACTACTACTGCTCAAGTATTACAAGAATAGTAAACATCTTGCAACATCTGAAAAGCAACTTGTTCTAAGTATCAAATTTGCATGCACTTCTGTTTAAAAGTTTGGAGTTAGTAAGATTTTTAAATGTTTTTAAGTCTCTTATGCTTATTAAGACTAAAATACCAAGATTAAAATACAATATAAACAGCAATATTGTTAAATATTACAATTTATTCCATTACTCCAGTCTTCAGTGTCACATGATCCTTCAGAAATCATTCTAATATGCTGATTTGCAGCTCAAAAAAACATTATTTTTTGTCAATTTTTTTCATGTTTCTTTGATGAATAGAACATTTAAAAGAATATTATTAATAAAACTGAATTTTTTAGCAACATTACTGTCACTTTTGATCAACGTTATGCATCCTTGCTGAATAAAAGTATTAATTTCTTTAAAACAATTACTGACCGCAAACTTTTGAATGGCAGCATAAACACGTTTGATGCTTCAAAAGATCAATTTTTTCTTCCTTTTGTCTGGAACTTCAGTCAATTCACTTTGGCAAGCCAACCTAATTAGCAGCTAGCATGAAAAAGATCCCATTCCGGTGTTATTCTACTGCATGTGCCAAGAATCGGTCCTTCCAGACGTTTCTGCATGCTCAGGATGGCGGAGAGAGCTTGGGATTTGGTACATTACATGCTGAATTTACCACATGTGAAGTTAAATTTCATGGATTTTCTTTCAGGCTACCTTTTTATCCCAAAATATGGCATTCTTTCTAGACCAACCAACTGCTCCCAGTCCTTAGAGAAAGAAAATTTGCACCTGAAGTCCTTCAAAATGAGAGTCATTGTGCTTGACTGTAGTGCTCTAAAACTTATGGTATCTTTAAGGGGTTGGACTCAAGAAGACACAAACACATTAGCATTTGCTCTAAGCTCCGTTGCCCTGAGAGGAAACCTGTATCATGATGTGCCCAGATGTGGGTGGTGGAACGAGGGTGAAATCCATCTTCTTGCATTTGGCAGCTCTACACAACACAATTGGCTTTAAAGCAGGAAGAGGCCTAGAGCAGAGGGTCTGCAACAGGGCTGCATGCTGGCATGAGCTTAGCTGGCCCTCTAAAATGTCAATATGTGAGCAATTCTTCTACTTAACTTCCCACCAACATTATCCTTTCTCTATCCTGTTATTCTTGCTAAATGAGCTATATGTAATTTGCTCTGGACTTCTGCCACTCAACTCCATGTTTGTCACTAGTGTTAGTTTATCAAAAAAATGAAAATTCGGTCATCATTTACTCACTCTCATAGTTTGTGCATTACAAAACTACTGTATGGCTTTACAAGACTTACATGAGAGGGATTCCCACACATTTTGACCAGTGAGTTTCTATGGCTTTTCTGTTTAATACGGAAGAGGATTAGGGCCAAGCAATAATAAAAAATAAAACCATCTCGAGATTAAAGTTGTTAAATTTCAAAAAAAAAAAACTCGTTAAATATAGAGAAAAATGTCGAGATAAAATGTTGAGAAAAAATGTGTTAAATTCCGAGAAGAAATTCGTTAAATTATGAGAAAAAATGTCGTTAAATTTCGAGAAAAAAGTCATTAAATTAACGAATTTATTCTCGTAATTTAACGAATTTGTTCTCGTACTTTAATTACTTTTTTCTCGTAATTTAATGAGTTTATTCCCGTAATTTAATGACTTTATTCTCAACATTTTATCTCGACTTTTTTCTCAAAATTTAACGAGTTTGTTCTCGTAATTTAACGTCTTTTTTCTCAAAATTTAACGACATTTTTCTCGTAATTTAACGAATTTGTTCTCGTAATTTAACACATTTTTTCTCGTAATTTAATGACTTTATTCTCAACATTTTATCTCGACTTTCTTGTAATTTAACAAGTTTATTCTCAACATTTTATCTCGACCTTTTTCTCGAAATTTAACGAGTTTTTTTCTCGTAATTTAACGAGTTTATTCTCAACATTTTATCTCGACCTTTTTTCTCAAAATTTAATGAGTTTTTTCTCGTAATTTAACGTCTTTTTTCTTTAATGAGTTTTTTCTCGTAATTTAACGTCTTTTTTCTCAAAATTTAATGAAATTTTTCTCAATTTATCGAATTTGTTCTCGTAATTTAACAATTTTTTTCTCGTAATTTAATGACTTTATTCTCAACATTTTATCTCGAACTTTTTCTCGAAATTTAACAAGTTTTTTCTCGAAATTTAACAAGTTTAATCTCGAGATGGTTTTATTTTCTTATTATTGCTTGGCCCTAATCCTCTTCCGTAGTTTAATTTTGATTACTACATTTAAAAAAAAAAAAAAAAAAAAGAGACTGTATTCATAAAAAGCAATTTCTAGCAGATTACTTTTTTTTGTTCACAATATGTTAGCAATATATAGTCAAACCAAAATTTATTCAGAAACCTTGAACATTTCATTCATTAATACAGTTTATTCACTATAGTTTAAAAAAAATGGTAATACAATGAGACAAGATCTCAGAGTTAAATTGTCAGAACAAAATAATCTTAATTATGTCAGATAACACTTAAGCAAAACATGGTCAGGTCAAATTGTCTGAATAATTTTTGGTTGCAAATTTTTATCAATTTTACTGGTAGTCCACTGTATGAAGAATTTTTGGGTATAATATGTCACAGTTTACTTTATTTTGCTATCCTCACTTACATAAATGAACTATAGTGTCCTACACCCACTAGTAAAAATATATAAAAAATATCAAAAATGTTTGAATAATTTTTGGTTTGACTGTATATGTTGCTATAGTTAACTAAAACAAACTATTAAAACGTTTTCAAATTTAAATAAAGATGAACTAAAGTAAATTATAAATTTTAAAACTATTATTATAACTATTAAATTATTTGAAAAAAATAAAACAAACGTAAAAAATTAGTAGTGCTGTGTTAGTAACTAACTGAAATAAGTGTAGGCAGAAGTACTAAAATTACTAAAACTAAAAAAAGCTAAATTGAAATATTTAAAAGAGACAAAAGCACATTACAGAGTTACTAAGATTTAAACTCAAATCAAAACTGAAGACATAAAAATAATAAGCTAATTCAAAATATGAATATATAGGTCTGATCATGACTATTCAAGATCACTGTCCAGTGTAAAGTCCAATCAGATATAGCCATGCAAATAAGGGAATTTTAAGTTAACATTGAAATGTACATTTTAACTATTTTACATATGGACTCAAGAAATAAAAATGTAAAAAAAATAAAAATAAAAAAAAAATAAAAAGGTCAATATAAGATTTTATTCATTTCTTGACTTTGACTGAAAATTCCATTAAAATTCCTTGATATTTCCATGTTTTCCATGGAACCCTAAATATAGTGCACAAGCCTAAGGGACTACATACATACTTTGGAGCTTTTCAGTCCCCATCCCCATTAACACTCATTGTACAGAAAAGTTCAGCCGGGACATTCTGCAAAACATCTCATTTTTATGTTTCACAGAAGAAAGAAGATTGCATAGGTCTAGAATGACATGAGGGTGAGTAATAAATGATGACAGAACTTTCATTTTGTGTCAACTGCTACATAGAGCCTAACAGAAATACACAACAGGAAACTGATGAAAAACTTACTAGAAAGGTGGCGATGGCCACACCGATGATAAACCCTGCGATGACGTCAGACCAGTGGTTTCGATACTCTGCCACCCTGTTAATACCCGTTAGAAAGGCCAGGCACATCAGACCCAAAGACATGACTGGTTTAGCCAGACGAGTTCCTTTGGCTTTCACCGTAAATGTAATGTACATCTGAAATCAGAGAAAAACAAAGTAACAAATGATTAGATTTTGATATGCAACCATTTGTGCTTTATCTCACACAACCTAGCTCTACCCCTTGATTAGCAGGTATTCAAGTACACTTTATGTGTTTTTTTACTGGTTGGATAGTTAACCAAACAAAAATATCAAATGTAAAAATACTCCAAAATGCATAGCAATCTGACCACACAAACCACATGACCTCAGGAGGTGATCTGAGATGCAGATGTCAATGGTTATCAGGGCACATACATAATCCCTCCTCCTTCCAAACAGAACTATGTCAGCATACGGAGACTCTGGAACCTCGTAATCATAATTGAGACATATGGAGCACCACAAAACTTGAGAGAGCCTTAAACAGTGACAGAAACTGTTGTTATGGTTACCTCCTCAGATGAATGTGACTTCTGTAAGCAAGCATCTATTTGTGACTAGGTGAAAAAATGTGCTCTGACTAACTTATAACTTCTGTGGTTACTGAAACGTTTGGTGTACTAGCCCTCTCAACCTTTTGTTTCGTAATGCATACCCTGTTTTACAGACATATCAGATGGAAAAACACAAGGAAAATGGTTGCAATAACACAATGCACTAAAACTTACTCTGAACTAACACAAAGTCCATTAGCATATTTTCACAAGCAGGATGATAAAACAAAGATTTGAGGGTAGAGATGCACAATATATTAAAATAAATTCAATGTGCGATAAAAAAAAGATGATGAACCTAGAAGCGTTGAACGTAAACAGCCTTGAGAATGACACAGAAGAAGATATTGTTGAATAAAAGTCATTATTTAAAAAAGTATTCTACTTTAAATTAAGGTTGAACCACTGTAATCATGTCGATTATTGTAATGATGTCTTTAGTACCTTTCTGGACCTTGAAAGTGGTGGCTAAATGCTGTCTATGGATGAGTCAGACACCTCTTGGATTTCATCAAAAATATCTTAATTTGTGTTCTGAAGATGAACGAAGGTCTTACGGGTGTGGAACGACATGAGGGTGAGTAATTAATGACAGAATTTTCATTTTTGGGTGAACTAACCCTTTGTGTATTAATGGTTGAGTCCTATGAAAGGATATAGGCATGTCACTGTGTGTGTATGAGTGTGTATATTTTCTAAGGGAGGCTCATGAGGAGGTGAACAGCAATCAAACACACATTTCAGGCAAGGCAAAGGGAGAGAGTGCCCAAAGCAAGCCTAACAATCCAGAGGGAGATTTGTGTTGTAACTTTAAAAGTCATGTCATAGCAAAGTGAAAGAGAAAACGTGAATAAATGTGGGACAGTCCTGCCGACTCATTCTTGAGTATGCATGTGTGTCAGCGCTGAAGGTCGTAGATAATCAGTCATCACTCCTGAGGATGCCACACAAAGACAGTAATTGTTGGCTGACACTACAGCACCGTCTCTTGTATAGTCTCACTTTTTCAGTGTCTCTCTCTAGTATTCAAAGGTCATTGTCACATTGTGACATGATTTTATTCCGTCTGAGGAGTTGAGGTGAGCAGGCATTTTCAGTGTCCTCAAATCTCAATATGTATGACTTAGTTTTTATATGATGCATACAAAAATACTGTAATGCACTTACAATGGACGTCTATGTGTCAGGGCATTCTGGAGGTTTTAAAAACAGAAATGTGAAGCTTGTGTTTTTGTTCTAGCAGTTATATAGTGTTATTTAAGCAGCACAGTCATTTGGCATTATTTAAAGTTCACTTATGGCACTTTTCCACTGCATGGTACAGTTTGGTACGGCTCGATACGGCTCACTTTCTGGTGCTTTTCCACTGCAAGGGACAACTCGGTATGGACCGGTACGGCTTGCTTAAATGGTACCACCTCGGTTGAGGTTCCAAGCGTGCCATACCGATACTAAATTTGACGTGTAAACACTGCAGATCACTGATTGGTTAGAGAGAATCGTCACTACCAGCGTCATTGGATTTGAAATATGAGACACCAAACCCGCTAAAATTAAATTGTCAGTAACAGCCACCACAGTATCATTTGTTCGCAAAACGACTTGCTTTAAACGACTGTCACACACAACTTGAAAAAAGAAGTGTCTATATCATGGTCAGTAGATGAGGTGCAGACTCGTTGGTAGACGTCTATAAAATCCTACCCATTTTGAAGCGGTACTAACTGCAATGGAAAAGCAAACCGAAAGTGAAGCGAGCCAAGCCGTGCCGTACCGAACTGAGCAGAGACGAATAGTATCACGCAATGGAAAGCGGCATTACAGGTGCGCTATGTAAGAATGACAACTAGTGGTTGAAATGGGAACTGCAGTCCAAATTCAAAATATTGTTTGCCCCGCCCCTCCTCCTCAGACTCATCGCTCACGCGGGTTGCCAGTTTGAGGACACGCAACAGGAGGAGCTCAATTGACATTGGAAAGCACTGTAAATTGATGAGTTGATTTATTGGTTTGATGAGTTGATATCGCATTTTAATATGCTCCCGTTCATAGAGATTTTTAGATGGATGCTGAGGCTTTTTAGTTCAGGTAGAATCTGCAATCTCTGACCCAGTTTGTTCGCTGGCTTCCATGGCTGAAATTCGCTGCATGTGTTTTCCGCCAACTGGCAACTTGGGGTGGCGAAATACTATTGGGTAAATTGGCAATGTGTGATTTTGCACAGACCAAAACAAAAACAGACATTCCGCCACGGAACACACATTTCAAATGTTTTTTTTGTGAAAAAAAAATAAAATAGAATTTTAATATCAGCTGTAACACACTAACATTCAAAGGTTAGAGGTAAGGTGAATTTAAGGTTAAAAGGTAAGTTTATTATTTTTTTCTTTTATGTTCAAAGAGGCTGCATTTATTTGATAAAAAAAAAAAATGGTCAAAACAGTAATATTCTGAAATATAACCATTTAAAAAAAATGTGAACATATTTTATCAGCAAGTCTTCAGAAATCATTCTAATATGCTGATTTGCTGCTAAAAAAAACATTTCTTATTATTGATTTTGAAAACAGTTGTGTGGCCTAACATTTTTGTGAAAATCAACTTTTTTGGGGAACTCTGATAAACAGAAAGTTCAAAAGAACTGCATTTATTTTTGAAATAGTAATAGTAGTACAGACTTTTCTTTTGTTACAAAAAAAATGTCACTTTTGATCAAATATGTCCTTACTGAATAAACATATTAATTTCTTTAAGAAAAAAATTCTTACTGACCCTAATCTTTTGAATGTTAGCTTAATTATTTTAATATCTGTGTATCATTACTTTAAAAAAAAAAAAAAAAAACAGTCACACTTTAGGGTCCAATTCTCGCTATTAACTATTAACTATGACTTTTGCCTTAATAAACTCCTAATTACTGCTTATTAATAGTTAGTAAGGTAGTTGTTAAGTTTAGGTATTGGGTAGGTATTGGATTAAGGATTTAAAATATTGTCATGCAGAATAAGGCATTAATATGTGCTTAATAAGTGCTAATAAATATCAAATATCCTAGTAATATGCATGCTAATAAGCAACTAGTAAATAGCGAGAATTGGACCCTAAACTAAAGTGTTACCGAAAAAACTTTTAACTTGGAAGTATGTCAGACTCCAGAAGTGAAAAAATGGGTTGTGAGCACTGTTGCATGTTGACTTTTCATGTGTCCTACATTTTGCATGTGCGATTCAGAAGCCGGTTGAGTCCTCAGTCATCTGCCTTCAGGGCTACTGTCAAAAACCATGTAGTCTTTGTGAATGCAACAAAACGTCATCTCTCAGGTCAAGGGCAGAGCCTCTGGACTGCCTGAAAGCTGCTCAAAGTAAGTTGTCAAAATATCAATTTTACACACTGTTGCACAGCCGTGAACTTCTTCCCCAAGAGATACAATGTCTCATTTCTGTCAGGTCGACTGGCCATCAGCTGTGATATACTTTCATTTACATCATCTGAAGACATAAAAGACATTTTTATTGTATTTGCAACAGTTATCATGTTCAGGATTGAGAACGTCGCATTAAAAGAGTATTTGTTCAATGACTCTTTCAGTTTGCCTTAATAGTTTTTGGAGAAAAGTCAATCCCACAGGACATTGACAAATTCATGAAGCTCTGGGCTGACTCGCAACATCCCGCCATCTATTCTGACTTCATTGCCACCTCATTCTTCAAAAGTGAAAAAAGTGTTAATATGTATTTGCAGATCTGTTCCAAAACCTAGTGAGCTACTCCCTACTTAGACTGCAGACTCTTAATTGAAATGGATCCCTTTAAGAGACCAATTTGATTGGCTGTTCTTTAGAATTTTTCACATTTTACAAAACTGCATTGTACATGAACTATTCTAAAATTACTTAAACCTGTTAAATACCTATACACATGACCGACATATGGAAATCTACAATTGTGAATATTTTATCATTGCAAAACTCATTCGATCAGCCAATTTACAAAAAAAAAAAAGTTGCATACTCTGTGTGGAGTATTTAATCTAGATTATCAACCTTTTAATCTCTAATTAATCACAATGTTAAAGAGGAAGAATTTATCTAACTGCAGAACATACAAGCTAAAACAACAGCTCTACACTTACTGCCCTACATACAAAATGTGATTGATCTGTTCATTTGATTGGAGAAGCACGTTCGTTCAAAGACACCTCGCAGAAAGTCAAAAATTCAAAGCTCTCTGACACAGTAAAGCACATCCTAGACACTAATCAGACTCTTCTTGTGTCTACATTAATAATCGAACCTCCCGGGACACCGTGATTCTCTCCGAGTTCTAGCCATCAGGGCTCGACTCGACTAACAGCCGGTATGAGATATTCTCACTCCCCACGGAGTGTGATTTCCTCGTGGGCCCGGCGCACATCTGCAGCAGCATCACTGATGAAAGAGAGGGCTAAACCGAGCCAGATGCTCATTACTTGATTTTTGGATTCCGTCCTTCATAGTCTGCTCAGCTGTACGGGACGTCTCGCATCATAACCGGGTCATTGTAGCTAATTAGACCATGAAGTGAAAAATTAAGGGAAGCCATAAAAGTGGTGATTAAAATGGGAATGAATAAGTAAAGCTCATATGTTATCTAATTTTTGGGGCTGGTTAGTGCAGCCCATTTCTAAAATGATTTGCGGGATGCAAAGATAATTCATTCAGTTTTGATGGCAACAGATTTTTTTGCTACTCTGTAAAAAAAAAAAAAAAAAAAAAGATATTTTAACTCATCAAAATAAAGTAATTTCGACCTTTTTTATCTCAATTCATTTCGATTTTTAATTTTAATGTAATTATGTTGAAACGACTTGTATAGCCAATCTGATTATACTTAAAAATTTAAGGCAACAGTTAAGTTGAAATAGGTGGAAATTTTTTACACTGCATATACAACATAAATTTGTATTGTTTGTAGTTTGAACTGCAAATATATATATTATAATTTAATAATAATACAATATATTAATAAAATTAATATAATTATTTTTTAAAAATCAAATCCAGATCCAAAACTGAAATTGGATTAAAATTTATGAATGGCAAAACATAGCAAAAAACACAAAATATGGTTTGAAATCTGATTTCAAACCCACACTGATTTAAAATCTGATCTGAATGTGTTTCAGTCTGAATGATCAGACCAGACTTTTTTTTTCCCCTCAATGGGTTTACGATTTTTACAAATCCCAACCACAAAAATTTTAAAATCAGATTTTTGAAAAATCATTCAGATCACATTTAAAGTCATTTTTTTAATGATGCACAAAGTGCATTAGCACTGAAAAAAAAAAAATCAGATTACGTTCAGTTTCAACAAAGCTTCATTCAAAACTCTCATTCAAAGCCAATCATGTCACCAATTGATCCCATACAAGAAATGTCCAGACACAACCTTTAAATTGACATTAGATCTTTTCACACCAATCCAACTCTTATTTCCTCTCTCAATGGCAACACTTTCTACCGACAAATTGCTGACAGACAGGGCGACCACAGTGTTCGTGGAAAAAGAGTTACCACTTTCTTCTGTTGTCTATTACATAGAAAAAATTTCCTTGCCACAAATGACTGTGTTCACGCTATATGGCTTTGTGCCATATCTGTGCTCGATCAGGCTATGAACGGAATCCAAATGAAGCTTCGGCGAATTTGCATCTCCATTTCAAACGCAGTCCTGAGTGATGCCATCTCTCCTGGATGCACTCAAGATAAGCCTGCTTCATGGCGATCACTATATGAAGCAGAGATATACATATCATTGATTCACACTTGCCATTAAAAAATTCAAACCTGCTGAATACAATATAATGAACAAGTGGTGCTTGCTGTAAGAGGAGCCAAAACCACCTTCATATGACCGCTGTATTTAAACAAGAGCTCAAAGGCAAAAGCAGATTGACGGTTGTCACTCTACATCACATTCATTAATGGAAGTGAATGTGAAAAGCAGCAGAGGACATGCTTTCAACATCCTTCTTGAAGAACTTCAAAGCTAATGACTTTCTGAGACAGGGATAGCTTCAGGTCGGAGTAGGTAGGGGTGTTAGGAAAGGTAAGGGCATGCTGAAAGGGACACAGTGCTACAACAGAAACTAACCCCAAACCCTACACCACACCCTAACAGGCAGTTTTCGCAACCATTTATAAAGACCTTTCGGCATGCCGATTACTCCGACCTGCATTTATCCACACTTGAACTTTCTAAGGACTCGCAGATGACATAACACAGATACAAGGTCTGTGTTACAAACAAATAGAATGTTTTTATGGAGGAAAAGTTAGACTATTTTAACTTGACGTGCCATCTTAAAATGCAAGGTTCGGAGTGGGACACAAAAAAACAACACAAGACAATGCAACAGCTAAAGACCTTCATCAGCATGTGTGTGTATAGAAGTGCTTTAAAAAGGGATGCATTTAAAGACAACTTTTGCAAGAAAGACTGTTTCCATGGTAAACCTAACAGCTAAAGCACAGCATGTTAATTAAACCATCAACGCTAAAAAAAAAAAAAGAAAAAGAAAAAACAAGAAAAAAAAAAACTGTCATGCCAATAAGAGCGTTCAAAGATGCATCAGCAAAATTTTCAAAAATGTAAAAAAAAAAAAGTTTATCAAGTGAAAAAAGTACGGAAAATGTGCCTTGATCATTTTTAAAGAATTTTGCATGTTTGATACATTTAAAAAAAAAAATTCTTCTAGTCAAAATATGCAATAAATGGCTGAAAAATAGAATTCTTTCTACATTACAGTTCAAAAATCTCCCTTTGATATATACTGATAAAATGTAACCAAACAAGATGATGTCATTATAACATTTGCATACTTCTTTCACTGCCCTGCACTGGATAAAGGAAGAGGAACCTTATGCAACATAGAAAAAAACGTAAAAAAACTTACCTATACATACAGTTCACTGCAGTTCCTAGTTGCAGTAAAACAACGTTTATTCCTTTTCTCACAAATTATGATTACAAGGGCATATGATCAATTAATAATTACTTATTTTTTGGGTTCCTTGAATAATACTGTTACCACCTCCAAACACTTACCATCCCTCATGATTTGTAAACTAATACATTTTGAAGTTTGCATCACATAACCAGCTCCATATGTATGACTTTTCTAAAATATTAAAAACCTGGTACAGCACTGCACTTGTGATGCGGAGTGCTTGGGTATGAGTCCAGTGAAATGCAAGTCCATGATAAAAGAGCTTAAAGACTTAGTAACAAGCTTAAATGACATGGCTGCTTGAGCAAATGAGTTCTTAGCTTTGCTTTTGGGTTTAGTGTAGGTGTACATTATTTTTTAAAAGCGATAGAGCATTAAAGGGTTAGCTCACCCAAAAATTGAACATTCTGTCATTTATTACTCACCCTCATGCCGTTCCATGCCTGTAAGACCGTCTTTCATCTTCGGAACACAAATTAAGATATTTTTTGATAAAACCCGATGACTCAGTAAGGCCTGCGTTGCAAGCAATAACACTCCCTTTCTCAATGCCCAGAAAGCAACTAAAAACATATTTAAAACAGTTCATGTGACTACAGTGGTGCAACGAGAATACTTTTTGTGCACCAAAAATAACAAAATAACGACGTTATTCAACAATATCTAGTGATGGGCGATTTCAAAACACTGCTTCATGAAGCTTCAAAGCTTTATGAATCTTTTGCTTCGATTCAGCGGTTCAGAGCAAGTATCAAACTGCCAAAGTCATGTGAACTATTGGCGTTTCAAAACACTTATGATGCCTCATTTACTGAAATCATGTGATTTTGGCACTCTGAACCACTGATTCGAAACAAAAGATTCATAAAGCTTCGAAGCTTCATGAAGCAGTGTTTTGAAATCGCCCATCACTGGATATTGTTGAATGAAGTCACTTTTTTGTTATTTTTGTCGCACAAAAAGTATTCTCATCGCTTTATAATATTAAGGTTAAACCACTGTAGTCACATGAACTGTTTTAAATATGTTTTTAGTAGGGATGTGCACAAATAGTCGAATATTCGAATATTCGTTCTGTAATTAATATTCGAAAAATAAAAATACTATTCGAATTTTACTATGTTGCTTTTCTGGCCGTAAATGCAGTGAATCCATGATAAATCCTAAGCACTAAAACTCGCAGTTATAACTAAATACACCGGGTGGCGCTGTGGAGCGTGTTTAACAAGTTTATTTTATTTTAACGTCACATAATGTTGTCGTCTGCAAAGTTTGGAATTACTTAGATGAAAATGATCTTACAAAATGGAATTACTTTTGATCAAATTAATTAATGAAACCGAGTTATCATAACATCAACACCATAATGAGAAAGCACATGAAATCTAAATACCCGTCGAGTGAGGAAAGACAGCTGTCCATCACTGCATTCACGACAGGTAAGCGCAGCTGTTATCCCTGAGTGAGCCAAGATGATAACTTATCTGATAGCAAAATGATTGTGAGACATATGCTTCCTTTAAGTTTCGTCGAGGGAGATATATTTACGAACAGAAAACAAAGTGCTACTGTTAGAAACTTAGCTTAGCACACAGTTATGTAGGCTATTATTATATTTGTGTCTCTGCAACGTCTGTCAGCACGGCTCGTTTTCTGACCCGAGCATGTGGATATTATTGTTTTTCTCAACATGAACATGTGAAACAATATAAACACGATAACCATATACTGACTGTATTGTGTACGTTTTGTACAATAACTGGCGCTGTCTGCTTTATTAGTATTTTTCCCGCTCACGCTGCTTGATATTAAATGCTTTTGTTCTTAATATTTTCTGTTTACACATATTGTTTAATGCTTTGAACTAAAATAAAACCTTGATATAATGTAAGCTTGTTGTGTATATTGCCTAATCGTAAGCTTGTTCAGAAATAATTACAAAATATTGATGAATATAAAACAATAACGTCTTTCTCGTTTAACCTCATTTAAATAAACGAATATTCGAATATTCGTTTTTTACGAGCCCAAATATTCGAATACAATATTTTGGAAAAATGCCCATCCCTAGTTTTTAGTAGCTTTCTGTGCATTAAAGAAGGGAGTGATGCTGGCCTCGAGGAGCCATCGGATTTTATCAAAAATATCTTAATTTGTGTTCCAAAGATGAATGAAGGTCTTACAGGTTTGGAACGACATGAGGGTGAGTAATTAATGACAGAATTTTCATTTTTTGGGTGAACTAACCCTTTAACCTTTTAGTGTCACGATACATACAACAACCTAAAAAAATAAAACGTTGCCAGATTCATGCTCATCTGCTTCAGATAAAACTGAAAGCTCTTTTAGCTCCACTTAATAGAGATTTCACTTTGAAAATGTTGCAAAAACATCCAAGAAGCAAAGGAATATCATTTCGCAGAAATGTCACCGAAGGCACATTTTTCCAATGAGCCTAGGTTGGATTTATGAGATACTCACAGCCATATAGACAGCGGCGTACACGCTGAGCGCCGCCTCTTTGGAAGGGAAGGTCTTGCGGGCACGCAGGATGTCATCCTCGTTGCCAGTGCAGGCTTCCTGATGGCTGATATAGCGTAGAGCTTGCTGGCAACCCAGAGCTGTGAAGTTGGGCTTACATACTGTCAGGAAATGAGGGGCCAGGTTCCCCGTTACCACCTGACCGGCATTCACGAAGATGTCTGTGGTGAAAAGACCAAACAAGTATACACCTATAGAAAAGAAAAACACAAACAGATACCAATTACTACAAAATCAAGAAAACAAAAACACTTTTTGCTAATTTTGAGTAACTATTGTGACCATCAGCCACTGAAAAACCAATACGACTTCCTATATTTGATATCAAAATTCACTGCCTTCACTTTACATTTAAAATATGTAATCCCTTAACGAGAATCCATTAAGGTGGGGCTTAAAATATGTATTTGACAAACATGACCTGGAAATTGGTGTAATTATTCAGCGGTTGTGCCTGGCCTGTTAATGAGGGCTCGGTTAGCACAGGGTGTACCAGAACTGAAATTTTCTACTTAAGCACATTAAGGGGACGGATACAACTAAGACTAGGTGATCTCCACAGTGGCACACATCACGCCGCTGAGCTGTGAGAACACATTAGAGGAGCTAATGTTCTGAGTTGATGAGATAATAACCTATCTTCATAACTGAACTGAGTCTTTCTCTTCGGTGCTCTGTAAATCAAACCATAATGAAGAGAGCTCAAACACTCAAAATGGTTATCAGATGTGATTCACTTAATTGTGATTCACACTGTCAATGTGATTCACGTAATCTCCAATTTGAATTCTATTTGATTCCAATTCATATACAGTCCAGTCCAAAAGTTTGGAACCACTAAGATTTTTAATGTTTTTAAAAGAAGTTTCGTCTGCTCACCAAGGCTACATTTATTTAATTAAAAATACAGTAAAAAACAGTAATATTGTGAAATATTATTACAAATTAAAATAACTGTGTACTATTTAAATATATTTGACAAAGTAATTTATTCCTGTGATGTAAAGCTGAATTTTCAGCATCGTTACTCCAGTCTTCAGTGTCACATGATCCTTCAGAAATCATTCTAATATGCTGATTTGCTGCTCAATAAACATTCATGATTATTTTCAATGTTGAAAACAGTTGTGTACTTTTTTTTTTTTCAGGATTCCTTGATGAATAGAAAGTTCAAAAGAACAGCATTTATCTGAAATACAAAGCTTCTGTAGCATTATACACTACCGTTCAAAAGTTTGGGGTCAGTAAGAATTTTTATTTTTATTTTTTTGAAAAGAAATTAAAGAAATTAATACTTTTATTCAGCAAGGATGCATTAAATCAATCAAAAGTGGCAGTAAAGACATTTATAATGTTACAAAAGATTAGATTTCAGATAAACACTGTTCTTTTGAACTTTCTATTCATCAAATAATCCTGAAAAAAAATATTGTACACAAATATTTTGTACAATTGTACACATTAAATGTTTCTTGAGCAGCAGATCAGCATATTAGAATGATTTCTGAAGGATCATGTGACACTGAAGACTGGAGTAACTGCCATCACAGGAATAAATTACTTTGTGAAATATATTCAAATAGAAAACAGTTATTTTAAATTGTAATAATATTTCACAATATTACTGTTTTTACTGTATTTTTAATTAAATAAATGTAGCCTTGGTGAGCAGACGAAACTTCTTTTAAAAACATTAAAAATCTTAGTGGTTCCAAACTTTTGGACTGTACTGTAATTTTTTCAGTTCATACTTAGTTTTCATATTTAGCTGTGGCTTGAAGTATATATACACCAAATATATAACTGGACACCAGTTGCTCTTTATCAGCACAAAAGAGTTTTTGCTTTGTGAATCAGATTACACTAGTTACGCTGTATGATATTGCATGCAGCCTGCGAAGATGATCAATAGAAAGACATTTTATTGCCATCGTTCTGAGATACAATCTGATCAAATTCAATTAGTTCTGCAAACTCTTGTCAAACATGATGGCAGGAATCACTAGGAAAGGGTTACAGGTCGGTCCTGGGATTTTAAGAATCAATATGGAGACTAATGTATGTTAATTCATATTTACCTTGCCCAACATGGACATGCCCTCACTTTCAAAAATATAAACAAAACTATTCAAGGTAAATAGGCTACATTGAATATAGGCAATGTTTTTGTTGTTCACCACTTAAAGGTGCCCTCGAATGAAAAATTGAATTTATCTTGGCATAGTTAAATAACAAGAGTTCAGTACATGGAAATGACATACAGTGAGTCTCAAACTCCATTGTTTCCTCCTTCTTATATAAATCTCATTTGTTTAAAAGACCTCCGAAGAACAGGCGAATCTCAACATAACACTGACTGTTACGTAACAGTCGGGGTGTACGCCCCCAATATTTGCATATGCCAGCCCACGTTTCCAACATTATAAAAGGCATTAGACAAGGGCAGCCAGTATTAACGCCTGGATGTGCACAACCAAATCATCAGACTAGGTAAGCAAGCAAGAACAACAGCGAAAAATGGCAGATGGAGCAATAATAACTGACATGATCCATGATAACATGATATTTTTAGTGATATTTGTAAACTGTCTTTCTAAATGTTTCGTTAGCATGTTGCTAATGTACTGTTAAATGTGGTTAAAGTTACCATCGGTTATTACTGTATTCATGGAGACAAGAGCCGTCGCTATTTTCATTTTTAAACACTTGCAGTCTGTATAATTCAGAAACACAACTTCATTCTTTATAAATCTCTCCAACAGTGTAGCATTAGCCGTTAGCCACGGAGCACTATCAAACTCATTCAAAATCCGAAGTAAACAATATAACAGTATACAATACTCACATAATCCGACGCATGCATGCCGCATGCATGACGAACACTTTGTAAAGATCCATTTTGAGGGTTATATTAGCTGTGTAAACTTTGTTAAGGCACTGTTTAAGGCAAGCGCGAGCTCTGTGGGCAGAGGGCACGGGATTTAAAGGGGCCGCAGCATAAAATCGGCATGTTTATAATGATGCCCCAAAATAGGCAGTTAAAAAAAATGAATTAAAAAAAAAAATCTATGGGGTATTTTGAGCTGAAACTTCACAGACACATTCAGGGGACACCTTAGACTTATATTAAATCTTTTAAAAACATAATCTAGGGCACCTTTAATGATCTTGTAGCAAAATGAGAACCACTGAGCTTGAGAAACCTGAAATCATGATGGACACATCACGCATCCCTTCATAATATACCCTTCTTTTCTGAGGATTTTTACAATGGTAGATATTTGCTGAAGAACAGGAAGTAGCCATTGTTTCTGAAAGAGCTTCATTTTTCTCCTTCACTCCTAAATGTCATGTTCTTCTTGTTTAGAACATCTTTTCAGCTCGACAGAATGACAGGCCTGACAAGGCTATTATTATAGCCATTGAAAGACTTGTATCAACAAGAAGTCATTTTTATAACTGTTGGCAGACGTATTCAGACAACATTAACAAAGTGCCATTTAGCAAGTTTCCATGCATAAATACAGCCGCTCACAGGAAGGCCTCGTGGAGTTTTAAGTGACACATTGCAAAACAAGTTTGGAGAGAAAATATGGTCTTATTTTACTGAGAGAGGTGATAATGCCAGTTGAGGCTCACATAAAAATGTCATCTTATAAGGTCATGGGTCCTGTTCTCTGTCATGTAGACCACAACTTTGATGCTGACAGATCCTGAACTGCATTCTGTCTGCAAACGAACTGGAGCTAAAAATGGTTTATTCACACTTTCTCTGGCATGGATATCTCAACAACTGCGTGGACATGAAAGGAACATATTTCTGTCTGCGAATCTCAAAGATTCATTCAATCTAGGAGCGTTCATTGATATCTGCTCTGATTCAGTGAATTCATTCAGAATGGATTCAAATGATTCAAACTTCTGTCCATGAGTCTTTTTAAATCTTTTCAAACGACTCATTTGTTAGTGAATCGGTTGTGCAAAATGACAAAATCGATTGTGCTATATTATATTAAAGGAGAGAATATAAATACAAAATACAGAGTTCGACATTAAGCGTTTTGTGCTTGTCCCTTGGACAACTAAAATGGTCATTTACTTGTCAGAGTAATTTTTTACATAGTTTTTTTGTGTGTTGTAAATATAATTTATTCTGAAACAAGCAACATTCTCATCAATTTTATCAGCAGTGATATATTTAAATCTGCATATTTATGTTATTTACCCTGGGGGTATTTTATTAACCTTTTATAAAGGGCATCCCCCCCCAATCTAATTAAATTTATGTTTAATCTTTTATTTCAAATTCTTACATTTGATAAATTAAAATAGTAAGACACTATTGGGCTGTTACCAAATTAAATAATTTACACTGTAAAAGTACAACTGCATTCAATAATGTTATAAGATTCTTTAAATATTTTTGAATATACAAATAAGAAATGTTGGTGGGAAATTTATACTTTTAAACATGAAATTAAACCGCCAGTAGATGGCGGCAAGTGACCGTCTTAATGAGTGAGCCACTGAGTCATTTATTCAAACGATTCATTCATTCAAAAGGCTGAATCAAGAATGAAGCAGTTGTTTATGATAGGGCCATTGAATCTTCACTCAACCAATTCGTTCAGAACGCTGAATCATTCTAAACGGCTGAGCTGCGAGATGCGCTGGTTCTGCCTTGTTTGGAACTATTTTCGCTGCTACAATAGAACAAAAAACAGGCAATATTGCACCTAAAACGTAAGTGATTAATATTAATTACTTGTTTATTGAACTGTTGTATGAAGTTATTGTCCATTTCAATCAAGGTGATATTCAGGAATTCAGCACTTTCGGTCGTGTGATGCCTAACTTTATCATATGTCGTAAATAGCAAGCTATAAAAACCCCACATGTTGAATTTTTATTTCAACATGATAATTGAGTTTCTTTGTGTGAGCAGAGCTCATCTCCTCGAGAGTTTATGTGCGCCTCAACAGCGCAATAGGCTATCACTGCCAATATATATTACATATATTATCCACTAGCCTACCACTATCGCCACTTAAGCTAAATGAATCATTCTCGCGTTTTGGTTGTTATTGAAATTTTAATCAAGCTACTTATTTGGTCAGGCAAGTAAAATTCTCTTTCACATCAAAAAAAAAAAAAAATATATATATATATATATATATATATATATATATATATATATATATATATATATATATATATATATATATATATATATATATATATATATATATATATATATATATATATACACACACACACACACACACACACATTTTGTATGTAGAGATAAAACATTATTTTAGTTTTTACTTTTACAAAACATGATTTTTATATATATAAACTTGAATTCTAATGAAATGGGCTGAAATGACGTTTTATTGGCACAATGACGTTTTATTGGCACAAACACACACAGCTTTGAAGTGTTTTCTGATTTCATTCATGATCATTTTTTATATCAAGAGTTGACGTGAACCAAGAGTTCTTCTCAGGCAGAGGGATTGAGAAATATTACGGAAAAAGCCTGTCTGAACTAACTAGTGCACCATGACCCACAGCCATTTTCTAAATTTAATCTCTCCCAAAGAACATCGCAGCGTGAGTCATTATGCAAATAACACAAGCCAGTGACTCCAGGTCACGAAGCAACTGGTCTCATTTGATGCTTTTCTGTTGAGATGCACCATCAAACCTCAAACAAACAGGAAGAAACATAATTTTTCCAAATATTTTCATTTCAAGCAGCCACCACTGCCTGGAAACACACAAGACATCTTCTAGGTGCTTTCTCTTTTGAGTGTCAGACTCAAAAGATAAACCACAGGTTTACAAGGAATCACCCAAAAATATATACTGTAAAATAGACACTCATACCCAACAACAACCATAAAGAATGAATTTGCCTAGAAAAATAAGGTTTAAATGAATAATTTATTAATATAGAAGGACACAAATAGATGATTTGTCCTTTATACATTTATTACATAGTAACATTTTGTATAAGCAATAAGGAACTCTAGCCTTTGCTATATTGTGAATATATTTACATACACACTACTGTTCAAAAGTTTGGGATCAGTACATTTTTAAAGAAGTTTCTCAACCAGACTGCATTTATTTGATAAAAAATACTGTAATATTGTCAAATATTACAATTTAAAATAACTGTTTTCTATTTTAATATGGTTTGAAATTTAAAGCTGAATTTTCAGTAGCCAATACTCCAGTCTACAGTGTCACATGATCCTTCAGAAATGATTAAAATATGCTTATTTGGTGCTCAAGAAACATTTATTATTATTATTATTATTATTATTATTATTATCCATGTTGATGATCTGAAGAAAAAAAAACAAAAACAAAAAAAAACCTTAACATTATAAATGTCTTTGCCTTCACTTTATCAATTTAATGCATCCTTGCAGAATAAAAGTATTAAATCTCTGTAAAGATAAAAATGTCACCATGTAGTCCAAATCATGACAATGCTGTTGAGGAGTCAAGCGTTATAAAAGAAGCTCACAGGCACAAAAGATTTCCTCCGGGCCACATTGACTGCTGCTGAACATTGACAGATGCTGTCAGTAAAGTAAATGTGATCTTCTCAGCACCCTGTAGGAGGCTTAGGAACAATTCTGCTTATCTGATTTGTCTTTAAGACGGCTAATGCCATCAGATGTCCCACAATCCTGCAGCTTGGGTGACTAGGCACTGCAAACTGTGAAACTATGACTAAAGTACTGTATATTCTGCTGGAAAGTGAAAGTGAGTGTCTGTGGTGAAAAGGAACTATTTAATACAGAAATTAATAGGAGATGGAAATGGTGATCAGGCTAATAATCTGTGACGTTGCTGTTTCTTTATCTTGTAAAAACACTGAAGCATTAGAGGCAAAAATTTGGTGAAAAGGGGTGGAAAATTAAACTCAGAATGAAAGAGCGAGCAAGAGAGAGACAGACAGCACAGATTAATTCCAGTCTTAATTTGTTAAACTGCATTAAGTACGTGACATGGTTGGAGAGGTTTTACCATCATGATGTTGTAAAGTACGTGAGGTTACACAGACAGCAAACGTACAGACTGTGCTTCCTGTAGTGATGCACCAAAATGATTTTTTTACAGAAACACAAAATTAAAGTGCCCCTATTATGCTATTTTAAAGGTTCCCAATTTTGTTTTAGAGGTCACCTATAATAGCTTTACATGCATCCAGAGTCAAAAAACACTTTCTCATTATATACATTGCAGCATCACTTCTTTTTCTCAGTGTCTGAAATGGTTTGATCAAGGATCAGGTCTCTTTAAGCCCCTTCTTTCCAAGAGCCTAATCTGCACTGATTGGCCAAATGGCCTAGTTTGTTGTCATTGGTCTAGCACCAATGCCAATTACCATATCTGAATTTCAGCTCCGGAGGCTTCTTTAGCACTTGATACACAGTGATACAAACAGTAACGATGGCATCGGTTTTACTGTATCAATTCGAGCCTGAGTCCTCGTCCTTTGGAAGTGCATGCAAAGTGGATTTGCTTTCACAGTGCAGCAAACAGGGTCTTCTCAACATCTAGACATTTAACATTCACAAACAGCTATATTACATGAAATGTGAAATCCGAAAAGGCATAATAGGGGCACTTTAAAGTCTTCATTTAGATTTAAGATCTAATTAAATTTGTTGAATTGGGTAATTGAACTCAGTTTGCTATTCATGGTGTCATGATAAATTAAAGGTTACCTATTATGTCCCTTTTTACAAGATGTAAGATAAGTCTCAGGTGTCCCCAGAATTTGTCTATGAAGTTTCAGCTCAAAATACCCCATGAATTTTTTTATTATACCATGTTTTAACTGCCTGTTTTTGGGTAGGAGAAAAAAAATGCACTGATTTGGTGTGTGTACCTTTAAATGCAAATGAACTCTTGCTCCCCGCCCCCAAGCTCGCGATTCCAACACACTGAGGCATAAATAATACAGGAAAAGCTCACACAGCAAATATACCTCTCAAAATGGATCATTACAAGCTGTTCGTGATGCAACCTGGTCTCATGACGAAAAAGTACCCGTGGGCACGTTTTCGCGAGTCGCGAAATACGTCCCGTGGGCACGTTTTCGCGAGTCGCGAAATACGTACCAATGAGTACATATCGCTGCAGTTTCGCTGCGAAATGTCCACTGAGTGGCGCTAAAAGCGTGTTCCTTTTTTTTCTTTTTTCTTTTTGCCGGAGCAGATAATAGGGTGAATGCGGTTTTTATGACGTTGTTTTTATGACGAATCGCCGCGGTTCTTGATTTGACATTTGCGCTCTGTTGCGTTTTAAAATAACTTCCCACCGACACTACGCCTAAACCTACCTGATAGTGTTAACAAAAGCAAACGATCCCTTTTTTCAGCTCGTTTAGATCTCTCTTTGAGCTTGAGTCAGTCGCCTTTCACGGGATTCGAACCCAGGCAGGGGGGGGATCGACTCCTCGTCGTAAGTCCAACTCCGTATCGGCTGAGCTACCGAGCAAGCTTGGTTACGCCCAAAAAAAGCGAAACGCATAGAGCCGGAAAGTAAAGCAGCCTCTCAATACATTAGCCAAACAAATTTTACATATTGCTATTGTAACATCCATTTTGGTCATGGTGAAATGCTTCCACACTGCTGACATGTTTACCTGTTGTAGCTTATCCACACTGAATGCAAAAAGTAAATGCTGACACAGTCATCAAAGAAAGCATCATTGGAGAAGCACTAAATAAACATCACTTTAAGGGTAATAAAGTGCTTCACACACCTTCCTTCACTGGTTCCAATCTAAAATACAAGAGTTTTTGACACCATTGCACTTACTGTTGGTTGGTGCAACCTCTCTCTGTTGAGAGGGACAAACTACTTCCAAGTAATTCCCATGGTTTAACTGTAAATTGAATGGCAGGGATGAAAGCACAACATTCCATAAAAAGATCCATAAAATTAAGTGGAATAGCCGTAACATACCAAGGAAACGGAAAGTCCTCCGCACTAATGGGTTGAGGTAACAGCAGTCCCCAGTCACCATGGTCTTCTCTCGACTGTCAAGATCTTTTGATGTGTATTGTATCAAGAACAACACAGTTTCTGTCACGGTGATCTGAAACAGAGCAGAAATCAGAAAATGTTAATGTATTAAAGAAAAATTGCTACTATGTTTTTACATGTTCTGAAGAAAATGTGAGTGCTGCTTATTAGTGCAAAACATGCACTGGTAAGCCATGTTGCTTTGGAGGCCTGGGGGGTTGCTAAGGCATTGCTAGATGTTTTTTTAATGGCCCAAGTAAATTAACCCACAATCAAAAACAGTTTTGATTTCATCAGGTCTAGAATGAAATACAGAACCAAAAAAGCTACTGTACTGGTGTGTGGAAAGCTACGACTTTCAGTTGACAATGGAAACGGGAGGAAACAGAAGAAAAGATTAAGAGAGAACAAAAGTTTAAAAATGACAACAAGCCTAAAACAAGATATTGATTAGTCTCTGGCTGCATTGTTAAAGCCTACCAGTCCTGCCTCTGCAAAAAATGATGCTATTATGAGAAAGTGCACTATTTCTATCCCATAAATCCAAATTAGAGTTTGTTCTGCCCTTATTTGCATCCATTAGTAGATGAAGTGTTGCAATATTGTTGTAGACAGAAGCCTTGCTTTGACTAGAGACCTTTTCACACTGTATACTTTAACTACAGTATTGAATCATATGGTCAGTTAGATATTATTACTTAACATTATTCTTCATTGACTATGTGAACCTTGTTACACCAAAATTAAAATTTATTAAAAGCAACATTAATTTGAAACTCAATTTTATTGTATTAATAGACTGCATGTTCCTGGTCTTATTGTGAATGATTCATCAGTGTGTTAATTAAAAATAATGCTGTCACATTTGCATATTTTTTTTTTAAATTTTTTTTTTTTTTTTTTTCATCAAAACCTGTTCCATACGGAAGAGGATTAGGGCCAAGCAATAATAAAAAAATAAAACCATCTCGAGATTAAAGTTGTTAAATTTAGAGAAAAAACTTGTTAAATTTAGAGAAAAAATTGAAATAAAATGTTGAGAAAAAAACTCATTAAATTCCGAGTCATTAAATTATGAGAAAAAAGTCGAGATAAAATGTTGAGAATAAACTCATTAAATTATGAGAATAAAGTCATTAAATTACGAGAACAAATTCGTTAAATTACGAATTTGTTCTCGTAATTTAACGACTTTTTTCTCGTAATTTAATGAATTTATTCTCAACATTTTATCTCGACTTTTTTCTCGAAATTTAACGAGTTTATTCTCAACATTTTATCTCGACTTTTTTCTCGAAATTTAACGACATTTTTCTCATAATTTAACGATTTTGTTCTTGTAATTTAACGCCTTTTTCTCGTAATTTAATGACTTTATTCTCAACATTTTATCTCGACTTTTTTCTCGAAATTTAACATTTTTCTCATAATTTAACGATTTTGTTCTCGTAATTTAACTTTTTTCTCAACATTTTATCTCGATTTTTTTCTCGAAATTTAATGACTTTATTCTCAACATTTTATCTCGACTTTTTTCTCGAAATGTAACCAATTTTTTCTCGTAATTTAACGAGTTTATTCTCAACATTTTATCTCAACTTTTTTCTCGAAATTTAACTAGTTTTTTCTCGAAATTTAACAAATTTTTTTATTATTGCTTGTCCCTAATCCTCTTTCGTAGTTCCACCTCTGAAATGACTTTCTTTCTCTGCTGATGTCACCAAACACTTTCATTTTTAGCCCCTCCCCTTCAACCTCCTGTCAAATAAAAGACACCTTGCACAATCCAATCAATTCCCAATGGATAGCGTCAAGTCCTCCGGCCTGCCCAACATTATTTGAAAATCTTGTTGCATTCAGAAAAAACATCACATTATATAATTAAAATCTGTTGCAAACTCCATTTCGTGCCAAGTAAATATTTTAGGATTCATAAAGATTGTAGGTGATAAAAGAAAACTCTATTTGCAATAAAAGTTAACTGACTAGACATTTCTTTCTCTTCCTCTCTTCATGAGCACAGGGATACAAGTTTGACTGAGGTAAAGAGACCAGGATTCTGACACACATGAGGAGCTTGAGGCTCTTCCTGATCTGTCAGAGTGATTTGAGAGCTTGTCCAGCTCCTTGAGGGTTTGCTTTTGGGGCTTATACATGCAAGTAGGATCTTCTATTTCCAAAAGCAGAGGGACTTAATCTTATATTCTCAAACCGCATAAACCACCGCATTAAAATTTGGCTAGAGAAGCGCAAGAGTTTGGTGGCCCCTTTGCCGCCCTCCTTACTTCAAAACAGTAGCACAAACGCTCAAGGCTTTACACACATACACTGCAGAATGTAGGTTATGAGCATCCAGCAGAAGAGAGAATGATCAGATTCAGGAAAGACAGGGAAATAAAACACCCACTTAAGAGACACACATCATCATTTCTGTTTTTATACATCACTAAAGATCTGTACAACCATCAGGAAATAGATTTAAAGCAGGGCTGTCAATCAACATAATTACATGAGGTGCTGATTATACAGATGATTATGCACATACTGCATCATATATTTGTTGACAAAAACTATTTTAGGATAATTTAAGACATTATCATGCTGTTTACCAAGTGTGTATATGTATAGTTTTATATATTTAATGAAACAACCTAATGGAGAAAAAAAATACTTATACAGTACAATGAGAATAAAGACCTTGATGTGTCAATTTCCAAGTGAAAAAGGATATTCAATGAGGAAAAAATGACTTAATTTTATCCACTGGGTTGTGAAAAATGGTCTCTATATGACAGATAGTTCAAGGGCTGAAAAATAAGAGGGCCTGGTGATGTCAGCTGAAAAGGAAAGCAATTTTTTCGATTGTTATGGTAGATTACAAAGACATTTCTTTGGAATAATGTGCACTAAAGATTGAGCTTATTTCAAGTTGACATTAAAGGTGAAGTATGCCAGTTTTATACCACTTGTATCACCAAACAACAGAAAAAACAAAGATGGTTTTAGAACAGGTTTCCTTAAACATGCCCCCTGTCTTTCATTGGTCAAATAAACAGATAGCACCACCCTGATCTCCTACAATTCGTTGAGCCTGTTGCAATGGCATATCTTTCATAGCTTGTTCAAGTCTACGACAGTGACTCTTAGTAACTACAACACAGTATGACTGTTTGAATATAACAGTAAGTATAAAAGTAGGTTAACTAAATGAGGTAAAAAGTATTTACAAAGTCAATGGTTAAAGTGTTAGTTCAAGAGTTAGATCGTGCCTCTTCAGAAAATTTTTATTAAGGTGCATGCACCTTATGTGCATGCATACGTCGGATTATGTGAGTATTGTATTTATTTGGATGTTTACATTTGATTATGAATGAGTTTGAGGCTATGCTCCGTGGCTAACGGCTAATGCTACACTGTTGGAGAGATTTATAAAGAATGAAGTTGTGTTTATGAATTATACAGACTGCAAGTGTTTAAAAAATGAAAATAGTGACGGCTCTTGTCTCCGTGAATACAGTGAGAAACAATGGTAACGTTAACCACATTTAACAGTACATTAGCAACATGCTAACGAAACATTTAGAAAGACAGTTTACAAATATCACTAAAAATATCATGTAATCATGGATCATGTCAGTTATTATCGCTCCATCTGCCATTTTTCGCTATTGTTCTTGCTTGCTTACCTAGTCTGATGATTCAGCTGTGCACAGATCCAGACGTTAATACTGGCTTGTCTAATGCCTTGAACATGGGCTGGCATATGTAAATATAGTCGGTGTTATGTTGAGATTCGCCTGTTCTTCGGAGGTCTTTTAAACAAATGAGATTTGTATAAAAATGAGGAAACAATGGAGTTTGACACTCACTGTATGTCATTTCCATGTACTGAACTCTTGTTATTCATCTATGCCAAGGTAAATTCAATTTTTAATTCTAGGGCACCTTTAACTCGCTCAATTCATATGGATTAGTTTTACAATTTCTTAACTTTTTGAAGCATCAAAAGTGTCAGTTGCATAGCTGTCTATGGAGGGACAAAAATCTCTCAGATAAAATATCATCTTTTGTGTTTCAAAAATGAACGAAAGTCTTACAGGTTTGGAACGAAATGAGAGTGAGTAAATGGTGACAGAATTTTCATTTTTGGGTGAACTAACACTGTAAGGTCTGGACTGCATTTTCACAAACTTTTTTTCAAGTTAATAATCTGAAACAAGCTCTTCCACAGAAAACGATTAAAAATAATTACAGTACAGATGAATTTGAGCACACAGTGGTATAAACACAAAAAACTAATCTAGATTAGAATAAAGAGGTTAAATCTTTAGAGGTAAGCTCTAAGCACAAGGTTACAGTCCTCCTGAGCGGAGTTACTGAGCGGAAATACCTTTCTATTATGCTTGCCAACCTCAATACTATCTGTAGATCCCAAGAAGATTTTAAGAAGAGGAAGAAACAAAGGATAGCTAATGTGAGCTAATGTGATTTTTTTTTTTTTTTTACATATCTTTTGACTCACTATTTTACACAAACTTGGATTAAAACAGTTTTAAAACAACATATTCACATTTCTGCATAAATGCGCTCCAATAAACGACAACACAATGATGTGTAGCCCAACACTAATGCCCAACAGTAGAGCAGTAAACTCAACCATTTCCAGCCTAATGGGCTAAAAACTAACTAAACACGCACCAATTCAAGCATGAAGTCCTGATCACTCAGCCAGACATGAACATCTGTTGGTTTCTCGCTGGTTTGTAGGGCCCCCCAGATGATCGCTGTTGACAATGGAAAGATATTTGTTTGGACTGTGTTAATGAAAAGCTATTTCATACTCCACATGGCCCACTTTCTGTTGACAGAGCATCTTTTCAATCTGTTCTGTAGAACGGAGAGAAATCATGAGGTCTCTTATGTGGATGTATTGAATAAGTAGAATACACTAATGCTGTAGAAAAGAAAAAAAAAAAAAACCTCCACAGGGTCACAATCTCTTGATTTTCCCGATTACATTTTTAAAAGTACCCTTTTTATGTCAGAAAGCTTTAAACCGCTGAATTCAGTAACATTGCTGGGATGTAACAAGGCAAATGTTATAAATGTTATAAATATAAAAAGACCACAGAGACAGAAAGATAAGATATTTAAACACAACCAAACCTCAACGATGGAGAATATTTGGAATAATCTCTGAAAACTGGGGATTAAGAACATTTTTTGTGAATTCTTCCTAGAAATAGAAAACAAAAAACAAAAAAAACAACAATACTATCCGACACTAACCAGTACCAGAGGTGGGTAGTAACAAAGTAAATTTACTTCGTTACATTTACTTGTAGTTTTTTGGAAAATTTGTACTTTTTAGAGTAGATTTAAATGTGGGTACTTTTACTTTATCTTGAGTACATTTGTAATGAAAAATCTGTACTTTTACTTCACTACGTTTGGCGACGTTCCTCTCGTTACTTTCCAATGTCAACTTGAAATAAGCTCAATCTTTAGTGCTTTTCCAAGCATGCTGTCTTTTTTTTTCATGAAGTATGCCCCATTCACAAATGAATCACTCTTTTGAGTCAATTCTGTTCAAAGACTTGATCAAACAAGTTGGCAAAACTGTCTAAATTGGTTCGCAAATCAGTTTGAATGATTTGTTCAGTTTCTGCACGCGCTGAATCATCTGAAGAGGTTTCTCATTCTCACTCGAGTGTTGGATGAAGTGGCAGTGGACCGACAGTCAATTAAAAGCAAATCTGCAAATGCATCAATTGTTTGCCAACGACGAAGATCTTTATTAGTTGAACTGCGTATGCTGTCTGTGAACAATTCCACAGGTACTATTGATTTCATTTGATTTAAATTCATACAGCCAATAGCCAACATTTTACAACCAAGCAGATTATTCCTACGCCACGATAACAAAGTATGTAGCATTTCTTTACCGTTTTTATGGATATCTTAATTTATACATTAAATAAGCTACCATCATTCAGAGATTATGAAATGAACACCCGCGGTTGCGCAGTGGCGGCTCCAGCGACCTGTTTCTATTTAAAATGAACGCTTTTGCGTTGACACAATTAGCCAGTTTACATGCGCCTGCTGAAATATACATTTGATTTTGGAGGACAGACAGAAGAAGATCCGTCAATGTGCATTTGATCATTGTTTGTGTTCAGAGGTTATGAGCGTGAGCACATCGAGTTTCTCTCTTCTTTCAAATGTAGCTGTATACGTTAGCTATTATTATACAAACCAAAGGACATGCAGTGATATTTGGGCAACAGATGCCAGAAATAATGCTTGTCTCTTCTGTGTTTGTTGCAAAGATGCTAATTATGATAATAATTTAAATATATATTAAATAATAACATGATACTGTATTGTTGTATATATATATATATATATATATATATATATATATATATATATATATATATATATATATATATATATATATATATATATATATATATATATATATAAAAGTTACAAAGTAACTAGTAACAAGCTACTTGAGTAGATTTTCATTGGATACTTTCTTACTCTTACTCAAGTAACTATTACGATTATTACTTTCACTTTGGGTAAATATTTCTATAAGTACTTGTACTTTTACTTGAGTACAGTTTTTGGATACTCTACTCACCTCTGACAAGTACTAACAAGCCTTTTCATCATCTTCATGTGGAAGCCCAATTCACTCAGTTCAACTCATAATTATTACTTGTCATAATTGTCTTACTATGACAATTACTATGTCATAATTTCGACATTTTGACATACTGAGTTTACCTCATAATTTTGGGACTTTTTAACTCATAATTATGAATGAATATCTCAGTTTTATCTTAAATGATGATTTACAAAAGCATGTTTGTCTGTTTTTTACTTATGTGGTGGAGATGGGCTTCCATGCCTTCAAGTCCTGAAAAGTTTCTCCTAAACAGGATTTTAAAACAAATTTGAAAATTTGTATGTCCATAGCTAATATATTAGTCCAGTAAAAGTTTTACAACAGAGTGTCATTAGTCAAAACAACACTACATCTTCATTACCAAGATGGCTGCAAAGTGAAGTGACTTGGCTTAAAGGACTTTCTTTTAGGTCAGTAACGACAGAGACTCCACATACATTATTTGAGCACAATATTATTTTGAAACCATACTTGCTCATTTTGTAATCTTAAGTACTTTACTTATAGATAACCACTCTGAAAGAAAGTCTGTGTCAGACAAAATATACTCAATGAATGCTATGATAGCTCTAACTGGGAATAGTCAAGAAGAAAATACAGCAGTTAAGCATGATTATGTATGAGTTGTTAAGTAATTTACTGTATTTTGATGATCTATCGATTACATAAATGGCACCTGAATCCATAAACATTTATAACACTCCACAACTTCTAAATGGATGCAGTTACATATGTTTTTGAAAGCGTAATGGTGGATTTGCTATAAAATTGTGTTGTCAATACTAGAAACTGGTTGAATTGTGTCTGATGGCAGTTGCAATTCTACTTTGATATACAAGTGTATACTAAGACATAAAAGAAGTAGGTCTGGGAGGAACATAAATGGAAAGCCTCAACATCATCCAAAGAATATGATGATCCATCACATCTGACTGCACGTTATAGCAGACAGCTGTCATCTTTATCTATGCTCTTCAGCGTTTTCATGTGTTATAGAAAAAACACCAATTCAACAGCTTCAAAGTGAGAGAGAGAGAGATCAAAACAACATATGCTACACTCAAAGAAATAAGTGCCCTTCAATTCAAAATGTAGATATTCTCGGTAACACTTTAAAATAAGGTTTCATTAGTTAACATTACTTTAGTTAACATTAACTAAGAATGAACAATACTTCTACAGCATTTATTAATCTTAGTTAATGTTAACTTCAACACTAATAATTCATTATTAAAATCAAAAGTTGTATTTGTTAACTAGTTAATGCTCTGTGAACTAACATGAACAAACAATGAACAGCAGGATTTTTATTAACTAACATTAACAAAGATTAATAAATACGGTAACAAATGAATTGGTCATTGATAGTAGGGCTGGGCGATATATCGCATGCGATTCTCACGCGCATTTCGTCAGTAAAGCCGGTTCCCTGATTACCGCTAAATCGCCATCACCTGCTTTCAAATGGAGCGCCATTTAACAGACAGAGCCGTAGTTCACTGACAAGCCACGCAATATCACGTTCATATCGCAGATGAATCACCTTCGATAATGAACACGATATTTGCGTGGCTTATCAGTGAACTACGGCTCTGTCTGTTAAATGGCGCTCCATTTGAAAGCAGGTGATGGCGATTTAGCGGTAATCAGGGAACCGGCTTTACTGAAGAAATGCGCGTGAGAATCGCATGCGATATATCGCCCAGCCCTAATTGATAGTTCATGTTAGTTAATACATTAAAGGAATTAAAAATTTAATTTACCTCAGCATAGTTGAATAACAAGAGTTCAGTACATGGAAATGACATACAGTGAGTCTCAAACACCATTGTTTCCTCCTTCTTATATAAATCTCATTTGTTTAAAAGACCTCCGAAGAACAGGCGAATCTCAACATGACACCGACTGTTACGCAACAGTCGGGGTGTACGCCCCCAATATTTGCATATGCCAGCCCATGTTCAAACATTAGACAAGGGCAGAACATCTGGATGTGCACAGCTGAATCATCAGACTAGGTAAGCAAGCAAGAACAACAGCGAAAAATGGCAGATGGAGCAATAACTGACATGATCCATGATATCATGATATTTTTAGTGATATTTGTAAATTGTCTTTCTAAATGTTTCATTAGCATGTTGCTAATGTACTGTTAAATGTGGTTAAAGTTACCATCGTTTATTACTGTATTCATGGAGACAAGACTGTCGCTATTTTCATTTTTAAACACTTGCAGTCTGTATAATTCATAAACACAACTTCATTCTTTATAAATCTCTCCAACAGTGTGTAATGTTAGCTTTAGCCACGGAGCACTATCAAACTCATTCACTCAGAATCAAATGTAAACATCCAAATAAATACTATACTTGCGCGATTAGACATGCTGTATGAACACTTTGTAAAGATCAATTTTGAGGGTTATATTAGCTGTGTGAACTTTGTTTATGCACTGTTTAAGGCAAGCGCGAGCTCCGTGGGCGGGGAGCGTGAGCATTTAAAGGGGCCGCAGCCTAAATCAGCTCATATTTAATGATGCCCCAAAATAGGCAGTTAAAAAAAATTTATTAAAAAAAATCTATGGGGTATTTTAAGCTGAAACTTCACAGACACATTCAAGGGACACCTTAGACTTATATTACATCTTTTTTACATCTTAGACTTATATTACATCTCACAAAACTGTCAAGAAAATATCTGGGTCATAATTCGCCCCACAATCAAAAGAAAAAATAATATTTTCCATAAAGGAAATGATACCTATTTTAGGGCCATTAATACCTAATTCCTTAATAAATCATTACTGTGCACAAAATTAAATATAATATTTAAATCGTAAATTATTTATCACGGTAGTATTTCGCAGTGCAGTATTTGAATTTATTTCATACTGATTTAAAAGAAAAATGTGTCTGAACATGTTTTTTTTTTTTTTTACAGTATTACAATAATGACAATGGTTTTTATTTAACATATGATGAAATTGTCAAAGCAAAAAGGTCATAACAATAAGCTTAATTTTCTTCATTCAAAACATTTCTGTCATGACAACTCTCAAATTATTTGGCATTGTAATAGATATGGCAATGTTAATATGTTTGAGCTTGGCAGAATTAATCTGCTACACTGCTGCTGCTGTTATTGCTGCTGCTGCAGAACAAGTACGGGACTTGCTACTGCCAATACATACAAGACATGCTGCTGTGAGTAAGTAAGACATGCTGCACGTAGACACGTAGCAGATCTATACAGGTGGAGCTGGAGGGTTTCTGAAAGCATGCTACAAACTGCTGCAGCAGGCGCTGACCATCTATTTGAAGGTAGAGCAGCAAGTTCACTGGCTATTGATATTGCAGGAACCAATCAGCTGTGCCCTATAGCGATGATGTGATTGCAGCAGAATGAGTTAAAGACCTATCAGCCTGTGCCGTCTAGAGTTTCATGACATAACTTTGTATTTGTTATGAATCATACATTTCTATGAGACTCATCAAGCTGTTAAAACCTAATTGGAACCTTTATTTCTAAAAATGAATCAGTGAAATATGTGCATGCTTATATTAGCTTGTTAGTTGTAGTTATTAGTCATGTAGTAATAGCTTTCTTGTCCTAAGTGACTTACAGCTCATCTTTATTACAGGGACAGTCCCCCTGGAGCAATCTGGGTTAAGTGATTTGCTCAAGGGCACATGATGGTAGGGGAAGTCTGAATGAGTGTGCATGAGAGTATGTGTTACATTATAAGACATGAATGTGCACTTGCAAATCATGAGCTAAAATGACTGCCACATTGCATCTTAATCTTGCCACGACAACTGGTACAACCTTTCACTATCAAGTGAATCTGCAAAAGTCATCATGAAAACTCATTAAATGTTTGGGTAAACCGATTACAGTCAAACTTTGCCTATTATAATCTATGATAAAGAATGGGCTTTGTTATGGTTTAGCACATTTGGCAGTGATCTTCAAATTCAATTCATTATCAGAAGATTTATCAGTATTAAATAAGATTTTATGTTGTAATCCGTTTTAAATGAAGATGTGATGGGCATACTAGTCTGGCTTATCCAAACGTCTGACTGACTACGGGTGATATCACACAATCTCATCCGAATCTGGCAGGGAATTTATTATGTTGAGGGAATTTTTTAATCATATGCTTGTGTAAGACTTTTCCCCCATAACCCACACCTTAACACATCAATGTCATTTTTGCCAATATCAGCTCAAATTGAGCAATATCTCTGTCTGAAACTCATATCTTTACCGCAAGCCTTTCAGACTACAAATCACAGCGTGATGGTTTCAGTATGTGGAGTTTATAAGCAGTGCACTGTGGAGATAGAGTTCATCTCTCTTTACGACAGCTTTGGCTGAGGTCACAGTGTTTCGACGTAGCGGCCGGATTGTTATTTTTTCTGTCTAGAACATGAGCCAATATCTATCTGTGCCACTCTGCTCAAATAGGTGTTTGGGAAAAAAATATAACAACCTAGCTGCCATGTAGCAACACTTATAACCTGTCAGCACAGTGAATGAAAAATGCATCTATTAGAGTCTCCTGGAAGGAATCACTAAAAATAAGTAGTTTTTAGTTTTGATTTTCTTTCCCTCTTTCTACCCCTCACCTTTTTCTGCATTCAAACTATTAAGCCACACCAATCTATACTCATGTTGCCATACTTTTGATTATTAGCATAAAGTCTAGTCCACATTACAGTTTATTCTAGCAAAAAAAACACACACTTAGACAGAAAGCAGGAAGAACCATCTGACCAACAATAATCCAATTGTTGCCATAGGGGCAATATATATAAAATAAATAAAATAATGTCAGAAACATGATGCATGGCAGCATTGTTAAATTCTCACCACCCCCATTGTCTCTCTACTAGTAATAATAGTAATAAACAACAACAACGTTTTCATCACTCAAGGATATAGTTTACTTTCTATTAAATATCTAAAAAAA
This sequence comes from Megalobrama amblycephala, assembly GCF_018812025.1. NCBI lineage: Eukaryota > Metazoa > Chordata > Actinopteri > Cypriniformes > Xenocyprididae > Megalobrama > Megalobrama amblycephala. The sequence goes on from NC_063065.1 coordinate 9,132,384, forward strand.
AATCTTGAATCTCTTTCAAAGATTCAATGTCTTGAAACTCAGAAAATTTTAACATGAAACATTCTAGCAGTCTGTAAACTTGCACACTCAAATTATTAAAAAAGTACCATCATAAAAGCAGCCAATCAATTTGGAGCATGCCATTTTGATAAAGTTTTTTCATTTTTTGTGTAGGGCTGCAACAAACGATTATTTTGATAATCGATTAATCTGTCGATTATTAGAACGATTAATCGATTAATCATCGATTATTGCACTGATTAATCAGTAAGCTTTGTTTGATTATTCTACTTTAGCAATTAGTTAAAATATTGAGTTATACTGTACTTTAACTAGTAAATAAAACAAGGAAATCACTTCAGCTTTTAAAAGTGTATTTTTAATAATTTTCAAGCCAACTGAATAGACCAATATCCTTCAGGTTAAAAAAAATATAATGTAATTATGTGGGGGTTTTTTGAAAAATGAAACAACAACATACATACACACACATATTATATATTATATACATATACATACACACACACACACACACACACACACACACACACACACACACACACACAAACTATCGAGTTTATGGTCATTGAATGGCTTTCCTGAGGTAAATGTTACATTTTGTGTGATATATTTGTTTGCAAGTTTTATTGACTTCTTTCTGCGGTTAAAACTCTGATTAAGTGATTACAATAGAGATGGATTCATTTCAGTAAGTTCAGTAAGTACTTTTTGATGTTCATTCATGTTTATTTCGCGCTGTAATAGAGAGGAATAGGTTCACATGCCGCTTGAACCGAGGTGTTACAGCGATCTGCCACACAACGTCAAACAGCGTCACCACCACAAGTATTGTTTGAATCCCGTAGTAATATTGACTGAATTTAAAAGCTTAGACTTAGTTTTATCTCAAAAGTAACCTGATCTGTCAGTGCGTTTTCTGTGTCCTCTTTGCTCTGCGATGCATCTTTCACTGTGTGAGAAAATGAACGTGTGGCGTGAGAACAGTGAGTTTGAATGAGAGTTGGTGGCCCTGCATGACAGTATTCTGTAGTTATGCTAAACGTTATGTTTGTTATGTTTATGCTATGTTAATCTCCCACATTTCACGGGTTTGACTTCGTTTGCACTATGCTCTCCAAAGCGCTGACTTCTTTTATTGGATTGGATCCGGGAGGGCTGCATTACAGTATTGCGCTACAGCGCCCCACTGGTTACACCGCGTTATTGCAGGCCCTTCAAATAGGTCGTATGAGACCAAGAGACTATTCGACAACAAAAATATTTGTCGACAATTTTTTATTGTCGACGTTGTCGATAATGTCGACTAATCGTTTCAGCCCTATTTTGGTGTCCAGTATGCATATAGACAATACATGAAGAATTTGTGGGCAGTCTATGGTGTGCCACCCGAGGCTGAGACTAAAGGGTTGTTTACACGACACCATTTTTAACTAATAACGAAACTTTTTATATGTTTTGGCTGTTCATTAAAAGACATGACAACGGTGTTTTAGGGGCCTGAAAAAGCAAACTTTTGAAAACAGGTTTCAAAGTGAAAGTTTTTGAAAACTATAACGTTATAGTTTGTGTAAACTAAAAAAAAAAAAAAAAAAAAAGTGAATTTGTGAAAACTGTGATGTCATGCACATAGCATGTAAAGTTTTTTTTTTTTTTTTTTTTTTACAAAGTGACGTCGCCAACTACTGGCCTGGCAAGCATATTACAGCGTTTTATCCGTTTCAGTGGATCCGTGTGAACTTGGATCGTCTTGACAACGTTCTTGTCAAACGCTTCATTCTTGTCCACTGAATGTGAACAACCATGAGAAAAAAAGTTTAAAAATATATTTGTGCATGACATTCTCTTGTATATTTAGCAGAAACAAAGAAAAAAAAAGAGAAATAGAACAAAATAAAAGTCATTTGAAATTTATCTCAGAGACCAAAGTAATGTGTTACGAAGAGCTGAGATATAACTTAGCAAATAGACCCAAGATATTTATAAAAATACGAAATCCAATAAAATCCTTACTTAATCTTAATTTATTCAACTTCTTAAGGGCTCAGTGGTCAAGGATAGGTGTGTGCTTTGTGTGCTTCGACTAGTCTTAGATATTGTTATTTTAACAAGGAACTATAGTACATCTGACAATAAGGTTAATAAAGACTGTTACCACCTTGTTTTAGTTCTTTTTAATGTTAATGTCAAAAGGAACAAGTGTTTGAGTATTTAGTTAACTTATTTCCACTGACATGTGTATGAACATAGACGTACTGTATGTGGGTTATAGCAAGTATGTATGCATATGGTATGTGAGTATGTGTGATCATGTATAAAGGTGAATGTAGGTGTATATATGGGCGTGTGTAAGAATATAAATGTGCACATATATGTATAATTATGCATTTTTCTTTAAGTATACATGTATATATGTATGTATATATTTAGTATGCATTCTTATGTAAATTTTATTTATTCATTCATTTTATTCATTTCTTTTTCTTTTTCCTCACATTTATATTCATACATTTATTTATCTTTATGTATTCAGTCATTTATTCATTTGCTATGAATACATGTATGTATTATATTCATGAAGAAGTATTGTTTTTGACACTTATAGTAGAACATATTGTAATTGCTATTGGAACCGAATGAAAAAGGTTCACATTTTAAGCACATCATTTTATCTGCTGCCATTCATCTATTAAACACATTAGATGAATACAGAACCACACTATGAGCTGACAGAGAAGCAAAGGTCCAGCGTGGCGGCACTTCAGATTGAGTCACTGCCAGTGATGAAATTATGTGGGCTGGTGAACATTAAATTACAGACAGTGAGAAGTGAGATGTCTGTACTCACAGTTTGCTTTTTTCCTCATGAAAAAACCTGCAGTTTTCAATAAACAAGTGTTTAACATTGACGCAGTTGTGAGTGAACCGACAAGCTAATGATGGCATTCAGTATTGGGGCAGAGCCTGGTGTGATCTAACATCAAAGGCTTTGATATGAGGAGAGAGGGGGTTTTATGATATGCAGGCTTAATTTATGCATGCATAGATAATGAAATCTCATTATGCTTACTTAACAAGATGGAACACATGCAGTAAACATATTTGGATCTGCTGCATGCATGAAAATGAGCATTCTGTGCAATGCTTTAAAAAATATCCTTTAAATCACAAATAAACATACAAAAATCAGAAGAGCTGAAAAGGCAGTTATGACTCACAAAAGTCTCATCTTAAAAACTCATGGTGTGCATTACTTCTGTACCTCAGACAGCATTGCCAGACTGTTGCGCATATTACTGAAGTGTTTTTATTAAACCTCTTATGCATCTCTAGCTTGAATTACTATCATGCAATCACTTACAACACTCCTCAATCAGTATTAATAGAACATTTTGTTTTTATTAAACCTTTCTTGCATACCTCTAAAATCAGTGCAAGCAAAATCACTTATCCAATCAAAATCTAAAACAAATTGCATAGTATTATAAAACTATATATTCCTTCGCACTTAATATCAAACCACTAATCAATCTCTAATACTTACATGCAATCATTTACTAACCAAATAAAAGAGTTTTACATCTCAAGTTTGATCTTCCTTCATAAAATCATTCATTTAATAATCAATAAATGCAAAAAATCAATATCAATAAATATTAAAGAATCAATATCAAGTGATTGCATCAATCCGTAGTCTGATAAGCTTTCATGTATGAACTTAATAACTAAAAATCACTTAAAATGTCTAATCAAAGAAAACCAACATGAAAACCACTTACAAATCATAACCTCAGAGTTATAAAAAAAAAAAAAATCAATATCAAGTGTCATCACCTATACATCAGTTCTTTCAATATCAACACTCATCAAGAAAGTCAATATGAAATCAGATCAATTAATCTAATCTTCCTTTATGTATTCATTAATTTATTAATCAGTAAATGTGAATGCACTTATAAATGATATAAATGATCACTTATCAATCAATAACACTAATCAATCCACCACAGTTGTCATTTAGTAATCTCAAGCCTGATCTGCTTTATGCAATAACTCATTCACTGATTAACTTAAAATCACTTATCAATGATAATATCAAATGATCACTCAATAGCACTTATCAATCAATGACTGTCATTGGCTTGAGTGACTCACCAGCAATGTGGGGACTCCAGTGACCACCGCGTACAGCAGGGCGGGCGGGATGGCGCTCGTGTCCTCGGGTCCGAGGTAGGGTTTCGTGTACGCGGTCTCGTAGCAGAAGAAGCCCTGCACGTGCACGTTGAACGTGTCCGTATACTCGAAGTAATATGCCAGCATGACCGTGCCCGCCATGATCACCAGCTGGAAATAAAGCATGGTCGTCAGAGAGTGGGGCAGGAACATTTACCAACAATCCAGTGGAGAACCTCCAAACATCTGAGCTCCCGTTATAGTTCCCGCATCTCGCCGGGATCCGACGCTCCGAGCGCACGCGAGGTTGGCACGCGAATACGCACTCGCTCGCATGGCACAGCGCTCGAGCCGGAATGAGAGAGCGAGAAAGAGGAGAGTGCGATAAAGTGCCACCGCGCGCTCCTCACTCTAAGCAGCTGATGATGAAGAGACACGTCAGGCGCCGTGCCCGCGCCTCATCATCATCATCATCATCATCGTCGTCGTCGTCCGCTCAAAGAGGCGCTATTCCGTCGGTCACTAAATGTCACCTCTGCTCTTTAACCCTGACGAACAGCAGCAAAACTGTAAAATATAGGCTACTAATACACAGACGTTACAAAGAAAGAAAATCAAGTGTTGATTTAAAGTTCATTAAAAAACTTTGACGAATCATAATAACGCACACATTAGGGGAGAGCAGGGACGAAAGTAGCCTACCATTTTCACAAAAATGTAATTTTAAAAGATAATGTTTTAGACAGCGATATATTTTTGCTGTGGTCAATAACTCACAAATGTGGTCTATCAACACCAGGTGGAATTTTGTACAAATGTAGAACGGCTTCAGTATAATTTCACTTTGAACATAAATTGCACATTGTTACTCACCTGACCCAACAATACAAGCTAGATTTTTTGTGTTGGTTTTGTTTTTATTAAATATACCTGATTATGACCTTGTTAATATGTAACTGCAAACATATTTTGTCCTTTATCTTAGCAAAAAAAAAAAAATTAAATTACCTTTTCATTTTAAATTGAGAATTTCAGTTTCATCAAATGTTTCAAAAGTAACCCGACAGTAAAAACTTGAATTGTTTAGAATATTTTGGGGGGGGCAATGTCAATTTATTTTATAAAACATTTTTTCAAAAGTATGAACAATATGAAAATTAAATTAAATTATCATAATACAAATTGCAAACATAATGTAACAGTAGTCAAGTTTCCAATCCAGCAGTTTTTATGCATAAATTCAAAATAAGCATAAAGCCATCTGAATGGAATCACTGCAAATTCATAGGTGGGTGTGGAAAAGCTGGCTAAAAACTAAATGTGACTATGGTAAATGTAAACAGATTGAGTGAATAAATGGTGACATACAGAAATCAGCAACAGATTTGTCCAGAAATGCCCATCTGGCTGAATCAGACCTCTGTCTGTCTTTCTGACCCTCACTTTTGGCATATTCTGCTAGTATAATACGACATAAACATGTTTTAATAAATGCTGCAACGCAGAGAAAGCCACCACATTAGCAGTGGGACAAAAGAAACTCTAAAAAAGTTAACAGTGTTACTTTTGTCCCGAACAGGAACTCCTGATATTTAATCCCGATTTACTTTCATACTGAAAAACTCTGACAAAACAAACTTCAGGATGTGTTACAGCACTAAATAACCTGTAGATTGATCATTATTGTAATCTCATGAAATGAGAAACACAACTTGTAAGTAGAAAAAAAAAGTACCACTTCAGCAATTTATTTACCATACTCGAAAACTGCTTTCCAGACCTAACCGCGGGAACAATGACAAAATCACAAGATATTTGCATATAATCGCTTTGTTAATTTCGTCACGCGTTACTTTCGTCCCGTTTCTTCCCTAACACAAAACGCGAATGTCCATTTAAAGAAAGTCATACTTTTTAAATTTTAGACCCAGTAAATCTACCAAAAATACAACAATTGGTTGCAAATGTGTTCTCTCTGTTAGACTGTTTTATTGAATAACAGCATAAAGAATAATATAAAACCAAAGCCCACACTCATCAGCTGCAGAACTATTTAATTAAAATGTCTGAGTTTATCTCAAAAGCTTACACTTTCAGCTTTTTCAGTTATTACATTTCTTTTATAATATATACCTTTTAAATTAAAACAGCTGTGGTAAAGTATTGTGGGGATTATTTTTTCCCTTTGCCAAAAAGATTAATAAAACTCTAGTGAGACATTGTGAGGAATCATCTGCCCTGCTGGAAACGCCTCAGATTTTCACATTAACCTTGCAGAGAATCAATTACAGTGTTAGCATATATTTGACAGTGTGATGTGGTAGAGCTGTGCATCTGTTGAAAACTCTAGGAAAACTAATCATGATAATTGGGCAGCTGTTATTTACATTACTGTGACAGTTAGGATGGGTTTCCACTGAGAAGAAACATGTCAGCTGGGCTAATAAAGGTGTGATTGGGAGAGATCAACATATTTTAGGTTAAAAAGGGGGGTTTGCAGTGATTCCATAGAAGAATCATTTTTGGTTCACTAAAAAAACCTTTCACTGAACAGTTCTTAAAAGAACCTTTTTTTCTTTTTTCTTAGTGTGAAGAACATTTTAATAATCTAAAGAACCCTTTTCTACTATAAATAATCTTTTGTGTAATAGAAAGGTTCTATGGATTTTAAAGGTTCTTCATGGAACTGCTAATAAAGAAGAAAGTGTAATCTAAAGATATTGTTCTTTACCATGTTTTATCATATATTATAAATTTACTCTTTTCTTTAGCACTTGAGATCAGGAATATGATTGATGATCTTGGAGATCTTGTTACTAACTATGAGCATGTTCTGTATATGATGCATCACTGAAAATGAAAAGCTTATTCTTGATTTTTTTTTTTTTTTTTACAGTTCAGAAACACTCCAAGGAACCAACTGACCTAGATTGAGTTTCCAAACCCACAGACCAATAAATCAGAAGCCTAATAAAGACATGTTACAATGCATCTGGCATATAAGGAAGATAATATTATATCTAACAAAATACACATTAAATAAAGTAATATTCATAAAGCCCTTAAAAGCAGACACTTTGCACATTTTATCATTGCATCTATAAACATCACCTACAATATTAAAAGATTAACGACGGAAAGCAACGTCAAAGCAGCTTGTGAACTTTATTTTTTAAGCTTCATGAGAAATTCATGGCCTGTCTTCAACATATTTGAGAAGATCTGAAGGAATTTTTTTTTTTTTTCCCCAAAATATGTGTGTCAGGCTGAGAAACATATTGAAATAAAAGGCACTATAAGAGAGGAGCAATACAATACAACATCTATGCAATACATGCAAGTGTATGACTTTCATTTCCACTGAATACAAGTAAGGGGTCTGTAAATTCCGTTATTATTTCACTACTAATCTTAAAATACTGTACTGTTGTATGTTTTGGTAATGGTAGGCTATTTTTGATGTATGAAGCCATAGTTTATTCAAAAACAATAATTCATTTAAGTTGTTCACCCTCAAGTTGTTCCAAAACTTACTGTGGAACACACAAAAAGGAGTTTAACAATGTTTATGCATGCTGCTAATTACAATGATAGTGAATGGTGACCAAGTGTCAATATGATTCAATAGAGCGCAACAGTTGGGTTACAGAAGTTAAAAACTTCTCTCATTTCCTCCATAAGGAAATTGATTTTGAACAATAACTTAAAAACCTTTAAAAGGTGCCCTTTTTCACAAGATGTAATATAAGGTGTCCCCTGAATGTGTCTGTGATGTTTCAGCTCAAAATACCCCATAGATTTTTTGTTTTGGGGCATCATTATAAATGCACCAATTCAGGATGCTTCCCCTTTAAATGCTTGTGCTCCCCGCCCCCGAGCTCGCGACTCTATAATACATACATTGCATAAAGTTCACACAGCTAATATAACCCTCAAAATGGATCTTTACAAAGTGTTCGTCATGCATGCTGCTTGCATGCATTTATTTGGATGTTTACATTTGATTCTGAATGAGTTTGATAGTGCTCTGTGGCTAAAGCTAACATTACATACTGTTGGAAAGATTTATAAAGAATGAAGTTGTGTTTATGCATTATACAGACTGCAAGTGTTTAAAAATGAAAATAGCGACGGCTCTTGTCTCCGTGAATACAGTAATAAACGATGGTAACTTTAACCACATTTAACAGTACATTAGCAACATGCTAACGAAACATTTAGAAAGATAATTTACAAATATCACTAAAAATATCATGTTATCATGGATCATGTCAGTTATTATTGCTCCATCTGCCATTTTTCGCTGTTGTTCTTGCTTGCTTACCTAGTCTGATGATTCAGCTGTGCACAGATCCAGACGTTAATACTGGCTGCCCTTGTCTAATACTTGGGCTGGCATATGCAAATATTGGGGGCGTACATATTAATGATCCCGACTGTTACATAACAGTCGGTGTTATGTTGAGATTTGCCTGTTCTTCGGAGGTCTTTTAAACAAATGAGATTTACATAAGGAGAAAACAATGGTGTTTGAGACTCACTGTATGTCATTTCCATGTACTGAACTCTTGTTATTCAACTATGCCAAGATAAATTCAATTTTCGATTCTATGGCACCTTTAAAGACAGACCTACTGTGAGCTACGAGGTTAATAATCAATGGTATTTGTTTCTTCTGAAGCCATCAGCCTGCATTATTTCACCTTATTTTTTTAACAGTGGAATTCCTGGTGAAAAACTACATTACCCATGATGCTGTACAGAAAATTACACCAATCAGAGAGTCAAAAAAGCAACACGCTCCAAAATAGCTCTTTAGCTCCGCCCACTCCCATGAAACACTGCGAATGGCGTAATCAAGTCGATCTCCCTATGCTCTCAAAATACTGAAATGTTATATTTCTCCATTCTTTTAATTTGATTATGCTGTCGCAATGCTTCATGGGATTGTAGTTCTTTCCCCTTAATAAAACTGTTATGTACACAGTCTTGTACCTTTGTCTTTTTGTCTGATTTTCAAATGTTTTTTTTTTTTTGTTGCTTCAAATCAAATTTTGTAGTGTTGTGATTCACCTCATAGCTGATTGGCTTGGTTCATGGCTTATAACTCTTTAACGAAGATTATTTTAAAATCCCTATAGGTAAAAATAAATAAATAAATAAATACTTCCGGAACAAGGTCTCTGAAAAAGGGGGCGGGCACTGTTGCACTATGATTTATGCACTATAATTTAAGTCTTATGAAGTCTTTCAGTAAGGAAAATTATGAAATTTAAGTCTCACAATTTTCTCCGCTGCCGCAGGCCACCTTTCATTTTCATTATATGGAAAAGAGCAGCATCCTGGTGGTCTACAAAAGAAAGTAAGTCATGTGGGTGAGAAAATGATGAGAGAATTTTCATTTTTGGCTGAATCCCTTTAGAAAACTTCAGAAATCTGTGCTGGTGGGCTGCAGTGTCATCTTCAATATGAGACTGGCTTTAGATTTTAAAGCTCATATACTATTGGATTCTTCTAGAAAGGGCTTCTGGTAAACAGCCAGCAAGAGCAGTTAATTAGTGTTTGAGGGCCACCATACTTCAACAAAAATAAATGGTTCAGCTACAAACACTGAAAGTTAGATTAACGTCAGTTAGAATATAGTCTCCCTGAAACATCAAATGTCTAAAATGGTCCCTGTTAGGGACAAAACACAATGACAACTCCACACAGGTGGTCAGTTAGTTGCAGATCTCTGAACATCAAGCTGAGAAGATTGTTTCCTATTGAATAATAAAAGGATCATTATAAAGTAGAGCAAACACATCAATACACCTCAGTCACTATTATTTTAATTAATAATACGTTAAGGTATGTATTTATTTATAAAATATAAACATAACATTTATTTAATGTAATTGTAAAAGTAATAAAATTGGCAAAAACAACCATATATTTGCATTGAGTGACCTAAAACATATCTAGGGACCAAAAAAAAACAAAGAAATGATGGGTATGGTGTCTTACTCCACCTATAGCAACCATATAGCAATACTCTAGAAACCACCCTACTTTTGGACGTAATCATTTGCATTTAAGAATTGACCCAAGCCGTATATAGCAAATATCAAAGAAATGATGGGGTATGGCTGTTAATCCACCTAACAACCACCAGAACACCTCAGCAATCACCTAGAAACCACATGGCAACACCCTGGCAACCACTCAGAACACCCTAGTTCTGGACATGGTCATATTTTCTTTAGTAAATTGAAAAAAAAAAAAAAAAAAAAAAAAACACATATTTCCAGGGACAAGAATACCAAAGAGACAAAAGGGATAGGCTACCTAGCAACCTCCTACTGTAGAACACATTAGCAACCAGCCACAACACCCTAGCAATCGCATAGCAACACCCTGGCAACCACCCACAACACCCTAGTTCTGGACATGGTCATATTTATTTCCGTAAATTGAAATAAAAAAATTAAAAAAAGACCCAAGCAATTTACAGGGTCCAGAATACCAAAGAGGCAAAAGCGATAGGCTACCCAGCAACCACCAAGAACACCTTAGCAACTACCCACAACACCCTAGCAATCACATAGCAACGCCCTGGCAACTAGAAATCACATAGCAACGCTATGGGCAACCACCCACAACATCCTAGTTTTTGGACATGCTCATATTTTCTTTAGCATGTAAATATAAAACTTTTTTTTAAGAGTCTAGGCTGAAAAACAAATAAGTCTTCTGCCATCTTTCATGTCCTGTGGTACGAGTCTTCTGTTCATAACAGTGCGGCATAAGTGGAGATATGAGAAGGTCTGGTCTCTTTTGAGCCTCCAGAAGGACATAACTAAGCTCAGTATCAAAACAATCTACTATAGTAGTCTATAGAATGATTTAGGTGAGTATAAAGAATAAAAACTCTTTCTCTGCCTCTAATAGTTTGCCGTTGCTTGGTTAGCGGCTGTTCTATCACTTATTCATACAGCTCATGATTCTTTTAAATGAATCCATGGCTTTAAGACAGATGCTTCACGGAGCACTTTAATCATCTACTTTTTCCATATAAAGGCATGGGTGTAATGAAGCATTAAACTCAATATTAATGCAGATCACTCAGGAAATAAGGAAGAGAGGACACAGAGGCAGGGCTTTTCTACTGTACACCTCTCTCTCTCTCTGCCAGCAGTCTTCCTCTAAGCATTAACTTGCTTTTTTGAATGTCACAGAGAATAACACTGCCACTTAAAAAAAGTCTCATTACCTCAGAGGAAGAACATCCTGGGAGAAATTTGCCTCCTATTTTGTTAAGTAAGGAGGTTTTATGAGGCCACCACCCTTTTGAATTTGACACGGAAATATTTTATAGAGAGGAAATTTAATGTAGCCTTTGAATTAATAGGACATTTGTTATGTTAACAGGTTATGTACCGCATATTTTATGTGTGTTAAAGTCACCATGCAATCCGAATCGACAGTTCTTTTCGCTTTATGGAATATTGCAGGATTTATTAAAAAAAGTTTATCTCTGCACATCATTTTTTTCTTCTTTTCTCTGATGATGTGTTTACTGGCACAAGGGCGGGGCAACCTGTCAATCACATGAGATCAACCAATAGCAAACCACAACAATCCAACCATCCAATCAATTCTTGATGGACAAAAGCAAGTTCAGTCCAACATTTTTTCTTGTTCGAGAAGCTGTTTCACTCAGATATATGTCAAAACAGAGAAAACACTATCGCAACTTCCATTTCATGCTGACTTTAATATCTCCAGGGAATCTGCTAATATGACAGCATATGTACAACTCCTCCACAAACTTTTTACGAAATCAGACTTTTGGCTTTTAAAGAAATGCACATCAAACATTATGTTCAGATAATTTCTCATCTGCCATGTTTGTTAATTTTGAACAAAATCTAAGCAAACAAGTAATTAGGTTGTGTGGTGAAGTTTGGCAGAATGTGATCAGTGCTTCTAACTCCAAACATTTATTTAATCTTTGGTTCAGAGATTCATAAGTCTGTCCTGAGAAGACTAATATGGCACATTAGCATGTTTTTATCTTCCATCTAGTCTTTAATTAATTAAATCATTTCAAGAATCTCAAAATTTGACAGAAGTGTCACTGTTAGACAATTACATAAGGGATAAAGTGCAGCCAGCCACTTATTATCGCAAATTAAACCCAGACACTTGATCAGGACACAGTGGGATCTTGATTCAAGTGTTTATTTTGAGATATTGACTAGCTGACTGTACATCACGCAGATTAAAACTTCTAACTTAAATATTAGTAGCATCAAAGTTTGAAGTATAATGTATGTTTGCTCTAAACCTATAATGTACAAATAAGATATCCAGTATGACACAATCTCTTGCAAGAGCAATGTTTTGAACACCAGTAGTGTATCATTAGTGTATTGGGGCTCATTCGATCAAGGAGAAATTATAGTCTGTCCACGCTATATAGGCATTATTGGATGTTGAAAGTGCTCTTTAGTTGACTTTCCTTGCCTTTAAAGGTACTGAAATATGAACGAAATAAAATATGAAAGCCTTCTCTTGCTCAAAGGTGCCACAATACTGCAGAAATGAAGTGCCACCTAGTGGCCACTAGAAAAAGAACAACTTTGCCACCAACTACAACAAAGCTTAGACTTTAAAGCAAATTAATGGACACATTATTTAAGGACAAAAATTATTAAATATTATATCTAAAATAAACATATCAATATTGATATTAATATTAATGATAGTATAATTAATAAAAAACTTTTTTTCAGTAAATTAAAAAAATAATAATATAATATAATATAATATAATATAATATAATTAATATAATATAATAATTAGCAACCTATTAACCTCTCAGAACACCCTAAAAAAAACTATTTTTAAATATAATATTATATATAATTATTTATTAAGAAATTTCTCAAGCCACCTAGCAACCACCCAAAACACCCTAGTTTTGGACATACATTTTCTTTTTTCTTTAGTAAATTAAAAAAATATAATATAATATAATATAATATAATGAATAACTTGTAGCTCAGCTACAGTTTAATACCTTCAACACTGGACTCAACCTCTAAATTCATTTAAATCTATTCCTGCATTGCAAAAACACAATTATGCAGAAAATCTGCATTCTACTTAAAGCAAGTGCCACCCAAAACCGAAATGCTTTCAAGCACGCTTCCTTCTTAGGATCAATATTTCAAACCGGAGCCCTCTGTGATCCTCATCACCGGACAGATCTCAACAAGGCATTTCAGACCACTTGCAAATATTTGCAAACAGCCACGTCGCTGATTGCCGTGGCACAGCAAACAGCCGTTTCATTCCTGCGGCTCTGTGCCAGCCTCAGCCCTTCAGATTAATGAGGACGGGCCCACCGGGAGCGATGACCAAGCATTTCATTACAGGCTAACAACAAAAGCTAATTCAGCACAGTCCCTCATAACTGTGATCCCTTCGGACAGCAGTAAACACTGCCGCTTCGTGGAGGGAATTAAGATTTTTTTGCAGCACTCCACGCATTATATAAAGTTCTCAAGAGGCCAGTGACAAGCTTAGTGAGCGAAATGTGTCTTTGCAAACCTCTGCCATCCCAAACGTAATTAAAAATTGATCAGGGTCTGTTGAGTTTAATATAGATTTGGCTGTAAGAATTCATCTGCAAACAAGCTTAAAACAAGCAGTTAAAATGTTTTCTAATATATATATATATATATATATATATATATATATATATATATATATATATATATATATATATATATATATATATATATATATATATATATATATATATATATATATATATATATATATATATATATATATATATAAAAAAAAAAGCAATAAAGTACGAGGGGCTGTGCTGTATCATGAATAAGTCACAGCTGAAGGTCGTTGTTAGGCACAACATGAAGCGGAGTTATTAGCCTCGAGTACCTTATTGCTTACATAGCCTTCCTTCCGCCGGAAAAAAATAGTCTCTGACCGTGAACAGCAACAGAAGTTACATTATTACACCATTAGATGGCGGCAAAGACTGACTTTATGAGTGTGTCAGTCAGTAGCGAAGACTTTTACATTGAGAAGACTGAATTGTTGTGAACACAGAACATACGCAACTGACAAATGCTTTGACTATCGCTGTCAGTCACGGGAAAACCCCTTAACTGTTAAAAGGACAAGATGATACATCGGACATTTAAACAGATTTTTTTATTATGAACATAGGACTGACCTGAAGGAAAATGCTAAATCTGAATGCAGGTAATAAACTCGCTCAATCGACCTCTTTCTCACAACACTCTTCTACATAATACAGTAAGCTTCAATGAACAATATCAATTAAGAACAGTTTATGTTGCTAAGTGTGGTTGCTCAGGGTTTTGTGTAGTGATACACAGAACCGCTGGGTGAAGCGGTCATATCCGTGTTTTATCGTGAATAAAACACAGCTATTGACCAATCAAAATCAAGGACAGGAACTAACCGTTTTATAAATATATACATAAAATATAAATAACATCACCTAAATATTGACTACTCTACAAAAGTTTGGGGTTTGTAAGATTTTTGAAAGCAGTCTCCAGCTCACCATAGCAGCATTTTTTTAAATCAAAAATACAGTACAAAACAGTAATATTTTGAAATATTATTACACTTTAAAATACTTTTTTTTATGATTTTAATATACATTTAAAAATGTAATTTATTCCTGTGATTCCTGCGATCATTACTCCAGACTTCTTCAGTCACATAATCCTTCAGAAATCACTCTAATATGCAGATTTGCTGCTCAAGAAACATTTCTTATTTTTTACCAATGTTGAAAACAGTTGTGCTGCTTAATATTTTTCTGGATAATGTGACTTTTTTCAGGATTAATGAATATTAAGTTCATAAGAACAGCATTTATTTGAAATAGAAAACTTTTGTAGCATTTTAAATGTCTTTGCTGTCAATTGTGCTCAATTTAATGCATCCTTTCTGAATAAAAGTATTAATCGTATTGTTTTTTTAATGTTGTGTTGCTTTTTTTCGATCTCCCCCTATCCACCAAATTTCTCTCCATCTTCTGGCCACAGTTTAAACTATGCCATTTGCAACAGTTTTTCATAAATATAGAGCAAGAAAGACATTTATACACTAAGAGGAAACCTGTATATCATGAGAAATCTGCTGCTGGTTTGTGTTGGTGTTTCTCTGCATTATGGGTAAAGTGAGGGTTGATTGACAGGCTGTTTCTTTCTTTCATTTTATTTTTACATCAGTGGTGCTCTCTTACATGGATGGACTCTCACTCCACTCCAGAGAAGCTTCAGCAGGCAGCCTCAAACCATCTCCACATTTCCCCAATATTGTTTATGACATGAAGAAAAGAAAGGTTTTAGGAAATTCAGCAGGGCAGATTCTTATACAAGCTGTCAGTTGCAGTGAGATCTGAAAATATAATAAATAATCCAATATCTATAATGCATTCAGGAACTATACAATGTATCCGTTTCCCTGAATAACAATCTTTACAAATATATACAGGGGAATATGTGACTTACATAAATGCATTAAACATAAAGAGCTACTTGAATGCAATAAATCTTTCTAATTTACCTCCATGATGGCTGAATATACAGTATTTTAGGCAACACATCAGTGAATTATAATTTGCACAGTATACTGTGCTAAGAAGAGTTTGTGTGCCTTTAGGTGTGAGGGATGATGCTGTATCTCTGGGTGTTAATGCATTGATGTAGACCTCTGTGGAGGCACCAGGATCTCAGTGAACGTTAGTCTGGCCCACACACACATCAGTACTGCAGTGGAAAGTTAAACACCTCCTACAGTATATAACACCCACCTCTGCAGCTGAGCACTACCGTGTGGGCGACTCTCTTCCTCAGCTCAATCCAGAGACTTACTGATGTACATCTGTGATTTACTGTCAGACAAAATGTGCAAAAATTGTACCATTAGCTTGTCACTCAGGCAGGTATTAGTACCCATTTGTGCCTTAAATTACTAATATGCACCCTTAAAGTACTAAAATGCACCCTTTTTAGGGGTAGTTAAGGTCAAGTCCCTTTCAAAGAAAGTCTATTGATATTGCAAACTGTCACTTATATTATTTTTCAAGCTAGACCAGCCAATGCACATGTGCAGTCCTAAATGACTTTATCAATTAGCTCTTTTATTTAAAAAAAAAAAAAAAAAAAACGGGACTTATTCCACCATACTGTGTGTTGCACTTTCTCCCATTCATAAGTAATATGAGTGCACCTTCTTTGTATATCTAAAGTCTTTGGTTAAGGTAAAAATATGTACACTCAGGGTATTGCCCCAATGACAAGCATTTGTACCCCTAAAGGCACAATTTTTGCATATTTCATGGTGTACAGCATCGCAGAACCTGATTTCACCAAGTGCAACATGTACCTCGATCAACATCTTTGTTGATCCTTGAATAACATTCCAATCAACCAATCAGATTTGAGGGACAAGTTTACAGTTTATGTCAAGTTTAGGCTTACAACCAGGGTTAGGTGCTTCATAACCAGTGTTATTCACCTACCATTTCCCTCTGATTTTAGGGTTAACTTATGGGTAGGGTTAGGTTTAGGGGTAGTGACAGGGACAGGGTTAGGACAAAATTTTTGTACAGGAATGTTGTTCCAAGATCAATAAAATATGCTGACTGAGGAACTCATCTACATAACTTGGCAAAATCAGGACGTGCGTACTGCAACATATGAGTAATTTGCATTTTTATTTGTGCTGCTAATACTGTTTTCAACATTGATAATAATAAGAAATGTTTTTTGAGCAGCAAACCAGCATTTTATAAAGATTTCTGAAGGATCATGTGACACTGAAGACTGAAAAGCTTTGTCATAACAGGAATAAATTATTTATATAGTATGGTTCTTTTCAAATGTATTAAAATATAAAACGGTTCTTTTAAATTGTAATAATATTTGAAAATATTACTATTTTTACTGTATTTTGATCAGATAAATGCAGCCATATTAGTGAGATTCAAAAACAAAAAAAAAAAAAAAAAAAAAAAAACTTGCTGACCCCAATTTTTTGAACTGTAGTGCTGTTCTTTGTGAAGAGTGAATTAGGTGATTCACAAGATTTAATGTGGTTTGATAGTACTGAAGCGCACACAAAAGCATTTGAACAAGCTTTCAAAATAATGGCCACTCTCACCGCTGCCGACACTGACTGCCCAGTGTTTAGGGTGCATCTTTGTTATAAGTGCCTTTAATTGCTGTGTAGTTGCATTAAACACACAGTGCTGAACCCCCCGCGGTTAAAGGTTTGAAATATTGCATAAATTATATTTGACTGAAATGCTTGTATTGAGATTTTATTTTCTACCAACTATATAACTAGATGTTAAGTTTGGTGAAGTAGGGCCACTGGTACTGAGCCTTATGATTACTATAATATGGTTTATTTGTAGTGACTGTAAAATATGTATTTTGAGTATGGAAATGGCATATTTTGGGAGAAGGCCTTTGGGTTAGTTTTGTTACACAGACCCATCAACCCTGAAGAGGAGGTTCAATTCACACCTTTAGCTGGTCACTGATGCTCTCATTTCAGATGAAGCCAATTATGATATTATTATAGAGCTTCACTGTGAAAGATCTTGTCTACTGTGACATTTTCCCCTCTGTTTTTATTTATTTTTAAATTGAAGCCAAATCCCAGCTAACAAAAATATGGTCTAAGAACATTTTGCTAATGTTCATTAAGTCTAAGGTGTCCCCTGAATGTCTGTGAAGTTTCAGCTCAAAATACCCCATAGATTTTTTTAATTAATTTTTTTTGCCTATTTTGGGGCATCATTAACTATGCACCGATTCAGGCTGCTGCCCCTTTAAATCTCTCGCTCCCTGCCCTCCCGAGCTCTCGACTATAAGTGCAGTTATACATCGCATAAACAAAGTTCACACAGCTAATATAACCCTCAAATGGATCTTTACAAGATGTTCGTCATTCATGCTGCATGCATGCATCGATTCCTGTGAGTATAGTATTTATTTGGATGTTTACATTTGATTCTGAATCAGTTTAAGGCTATATGCTCTGTGGCTAACGGGCTAATGCTACACTGTTGGAGGGATTTACAAAGAATGAAGTTGTGTTTATGCATTATACAGACTGCAAATGTTTAAAAATGAAAATAGCGACGGCTCTTGTCTCTGTGAATATAGTAATAAACGATGGTAACTTTAACCATATTTAACAGTACATTAGCAACATGCTAACAAAACATTTAGAAAGACAATTTACAAATATCACTAAAAATATCATGATATCATGGATCATGTCAGTTATTATTGCTCCATCTGCCATTTTTCGCTATTGTCCTTGCTTGCTTACCTAGTCTGATGATTCAGCTCTGCACAGATCCAGACGTTAATACTGGCTGCCCTTGTCTAATGCCTTGAACATGGGCTGGCATATGCAAATATTGGGGGTGTACACATTAATGTTACGTAACAGTCGGTGTTATGTTCTTCGCCTGTTCTTCGGAGGTCTTTTAAACAAATGAGATTTATATAAGAAGGAGGAAACAATGGAGTTTGAGACTCACTGTATGTCATTTCCATGTACTGAACTCTTGTTATTCAACTATGCCGAGGTAAATTCAATTTTTAATTCTAGGGCACCTTTAATATTTTCTGAATGTTCAAAACATCTAGTTTTATAAATGTTTTAAGAACTTTTTTTCTTGGTTATACGAACGTTAAGGAAACATTCCATTTTAGAATTTTGCAAACATTATGGGAAAGTTACTTTTGAATGTTCTCTAAACATTCTAAAACAAATAGTAGCATTTAAAAAAAAAAATGTTAGATGAACATCCAACTAAACTTTGCATGAACAATGTATAAGTAATGTTTTTGTGCTAACATATTGAGAATATATTAAAGACCAGATAATTAAATGAACGTTACTGGAAGAATGCTTGTTTATAACTTTGAGAGAACCTTGCCAGAACGTTAGCCAATGTACTGAGAACGTTCCCTGTTAGCTTCCCCTCAAAAAGAGTCACTAACAAAATATGTTTCATTAACTGAAATGTCTCTGAAGAATTCACATGTAAGAGGAGTTCACACTGGGCCAGCTGTCACTCTTCACATATTTATGGAGTGTGTAAGCTTCAAGGTCACAAAGTTACTTTGTCATTTTTATGCAAGTTGTGTATATGAAATGTGTTTCTTACCTCAACTGTGAGATATTTGTAGAATTCCTTGCGGCTTCTTAAATCAGTCATTTTTTCCATTAACTTTGATGCCTAAACAAAAGATAAGCAAGTTTAATGGGGGAAAATATAAGTGGCAGAAACCACTGGGTGGCACTAGTGATCCTCTTTTGATGGTTGCACCTGCTGTGTTCAGAAGGGTGCATTCTTAAAGTTTCAGAAGTGTTTTCTCAAAGTACACTTCACAGCAAGATTCATTTTTCCAACATCTTTAACAAATTTGAGAAAACCCATAAGAGTTCACAAACTTAAATCAGACTTTATATTTTCTGAAAGTTTATAAGAGCACTTTTTATTTTGCAGGTTGTATCCACCAAGGTCACCATTTCAAGAGATTAATGTTTAAAAAGCATCCTTGAGCTAGTGAAAAGTGCTATATACAATAATTTAAATAAAAGAACCAATCAAGTGACATATGCAGACAGAATTTGTTGGCATTACATGCTTTCACATACTATCACAAAAGCATTTTGAAAGATTTCTGAATTGAATATGTTGTCTTTATATATTTAATTTGTTAAATATCTTCTTTGAAATCAAATAATGGGATTTTCAAATTAAAGCTTGCAGTTCATGTCAAGTTCATGTTACATTCGGTCCAGAGTGAGCATTCAGTCAGTCTCATTTATCTTGTTTAATCATGATTTCTTTAATGCAGAAATTTGATTTATTAAATCCAATAATAAATTACAGACTGCAGTCTATATACAACTATATTTGATAATCATTTGGTAACAATTATTATACCAATGACCTGAAGGGCAGAGTACACGACGAGCTAAAACATTAAGACCTCCTGC
Source organism: Megalobrama amblycephala (assembly GCF_018812025.1). Taxonomy (NCBI): domain Eukaryota; kingdom Metazoa; phylum Chordata; class Actinopteri; order Cypriniformes; family Xenocyprididae; genus Megalobrama; species Megalobrama amblycephala. The sequence continues at coordinate 9,152,664 of NC_063065.1, forward strand.
CTAATATGCTGTTGGTCCTCTGCGTGCTTCCAAAACAGTGCCGACCCACTGAGGCATGGACTCTACTAGACCCCAGAAGCTGTTCTGTGGTTTCTAGCACCAAGACGTCTGCAGCAGATCCTTCAAGTCCTTTAGGTTGCAAGGTGGAGCCACTGTGGATTGTACTTGTTGGTCCAGCACATCCCACAGATGTTCAATTGGATTGAGATCTGGGGAGTTTGGAGGCCAGGGCAACACCTTGAACTTTTCATGTTTCTCAAACCATTCCAGAACAACGTGTGCAGTGTGGCAGTGTGCATTATCTTGCTGAAAGAGGCCACTTCCACCAGGAAACACCATTGTTATGAAGGGGTGTACCTGGTCTGCAACAATGTTTAGGTAGGTAGCATGTGTCAAATTTACTTCCATATGAATGGACAGACATAGGGTTTTCCGAGCAGAACAATGCCTAGGGCAACACACTTCATCCACCGGCTTGACATCACCTCACAGTGCATCCTGATGCCATCACTTCCCCAGGTAAACAGCGCACACGTACATGGCCATCCACATTAGATTAAAGAAAACCTGATTCATTGGAGCAGGTGACCTTCTTCCTCTGCTTCAAGGTGCAGTTCTGACGATCGCATGCCCATTGTAGGCGGTGGACAGGGTTCATCATATGCACTCTGATTAGTCTGCATCAACCGTTTTAGAGATCTTACCGTATGCTACCTAATTTAATTAATTACCAATGTGATTATATGGAAGGCGGCTGTAAGGCATATTTGGACAAATGAGATAAAAATAAAAATGTCTGAATCTCTTTGCATTAGGCAATATAACAATATATCAAACCAAGTTACATTTATTTTAAAGAAATATTGCACAAGCACAGTTTTCAAGCAAACACTTCACAAACATAAGGTTTGCTAAAAATTATAAAACATCACTGCTCTTTAAAATTAAAACACAAATATTTGGTCACGTCTTGGCTGTGAAACATTAGTGGAAAATGAGCATAATTAATCAACTTGATATTCAACAATGTTTTTGATCTGCCTGCATTGACACCATTCTATGCGAATTATACTGAGCTGGGTGATGACATCACTGTTTTCGCCAAAGCTGCTGTATAGATAAATGAACTGAATTAATAACTAATGATTTTTACAATGGAATGAATCAATACTTAACTTACTTAAGCTGGACAATGACACCATTGTCTTCTAGAGCTGCTGTGCAGCCAAAATTATTTTCCTGTTATCACTGTAAAGCTGCTTTGTATGGAAGCCCATTATTAAATAAAAAAATAAAAACAGTAATTGCGAGTTTATATCTAAGAATTGTGACTTTATATCATCCAATTGCGAGTTTGTCTCGCAATTCTGACTTTATAATTCGCAATTGTGAGAAAAAAGTCAGAATTGCAAGAAAAAAAGTCAGAATTGTGACTTTATATCATGCAGTTGCGAGTTTATATCTCACAATTCTGACTTTATATCACGCAACTGCAAGTTTATATCTCAGAATTGTGACTTTATATCATCCAAATGCGAGTTTGTCTCGCAATTCTGACTTTATAACTCGCAATTGTAAGAAAAAAGTCAGAATTGCAAGAAAAAAGTCAGAATTGTGACTTTATATCATGCAATTGCGAGTTTATATCTAAGAATTGTGACTTTATATCATCCAATTGCGAGTTTGTCTCGCAATTCTGACTTTATAACTCGCAATTGTTAGAAAAAAGTCAGAATTGCAAGAAAAAAAGTCAGACTTGAGACTTTATATCACGCAACTGCAAGTTTATATCTCAGAATTGTGACTTTATATCATCCAAATGCGAGTTTTTCTCGCAATTCTGACTTTATAACTCGCAATTGTAAGAAAAAAGTCAGAATTGCAAGAAAAAAGTCAGAATTGTGACTTTATATCATGCAATTGCGAGTTTATATCTAAGAATTCTGACTTTATATCACGCAACTGCAAGTTTATATCTCAGAATTGTGACTTTATATCATCCAAATGCGAGTTTGTCTCGCAATTCTGACTTTATAACTCGCAATTGTAAGAAAAAAGTCAGAATTGCAAGAAAAAAGTCAGAATTGTGACTTTATATCATGCAATTGCGAGTTTATATCTAAGAATTGTGACTTTATATCATCCAATTGCGAGTTTGTCTCGCAATTCTGACTTTATAACTCGCAATTGTTAGAAAAAAGTCAGAATTGCAAGAAAAAAAGTCAGACTTGAGACTTTATATCACGCAACTGCAAGTTTATATCTCAGAATTGTGACTTTATATCATCCAAATGCGAGTTTTTCTCGCAATTCTGACTTTATAACTCGCAATTGTAAGAAAAAAGTCAGAATTGCAAGAAAAAAGTCAGAATTGTGACTTTATATCATGCAATTGCGAGTTTATATCTAAGAATTCTGACTTTATATCACGCAACTGCAAGTTTATATCTCAGAATTGTGACTTTATATCATCCAAATGCGAGTTTGTCTCGCAATTCTGACTTTATAACTCGCAATTGTAAGAAAAAAGTCAGAATTGCAAGAAAAAAGTCAGAATTGTGACTTTATATCATCCAAATGCGAGTTTGTCTCGCAATTCTGACTTTATAACTCGCAATTGTTAGAAAAAAGTCAGAATTGCAAGAAAAAAAGTCAGAATTGTGACTTTATATCATGCAATTGCGAGTTTATATCTAAGAATTGTGACTTTATATCATCCAATTGCGAGTTTGTCTCGCAATTCTGACTTTATAACTCGCAATTGTTAGAAAAAAGTCAGCTGGACAATGACACCAGCTTACAAGAAAAAAGTCAGAATTGTGACTTTATATCATGCAATTGCGAGTTTATATCTAAGAATTGTGACTTTATATCATCCAATTGCGAGTTTGTCTCGCAATTCTGACTTTATAACTCGCAATTGTTAGAAAAAAGTCAGAATTGCAAGAAAAAAGTCAGAATTGTGACTTTATATCATGCAATTGCGAGTTTATATCTAAGAATTCTGACTTTATATCACGCAACTGCAAGTTTATATCTCAGAATTGTGACTTTATATCATGCAATTGCGAGTTTATATCTAAGAATTGTGACTTTATATCATCCAATTGCGAGTTTGTCTCGCAATTCTGACTTTATAACTCGCAATTGTTAGAAAAAAGTCAGAATTGCAAGAAAAAAGTCAGAATTGTGACTTTATATCATGCAATTGCGAGTTTATATCTAAGAATTCTGACTTTATATCACGCAACTGCAAGTTTATATCTCAGAATTGTGACTTTATATCATGCAATTGCGAGTTTATATCTAAGAATTGTGACTTTATATCATCCAATTGCGAGTTTGTCTCGCAATTCTGACTTTATAACTCGCAATTGTTAGAAAAAAGTCAGAATTGCAAGAAAAAAAGTCAGACTTGAGACTTTATATCACGCAACTGCAAGTTTATATCTCAGAATTGTGACTTTATATCATCCAAATGCGAGTTTTTCTCGCAATTCTGACTTTATAACTCGCAATTGTAAGAAAAAAGTCAGAATTGCAAGAAAAAAGTCAGAATTGTGACTTTATATCATGCAATTGCGAGTTTATATCTAAGAATTGTGACTTTATATCATCCAATTGCGAGTTTGTCTCGCAATTCTGACTTTATAACTCGCAATTGTTAGAAAAAAAGTCAGAATTGCAAGAAAAAAAGTCAGACTTGAGACTTTATATCATGCAATTGCGAGTTTGTCTCGCAATTCTGACTTTATAACTTGCAATTGTGAGAAAAAAAGTCAGAATTGCAAGAAAAAAGTCAGAATTGTGACTTTATATCATGCAATTGTGAGTTTATATCTCACAATTCTGACTTTGTCACGCACCTGCAAGTTTATATCTCAGAATTGTGACTATAACTCGTAATTGTGAGAAAAAGTCTGAATTGTGATATATAAACTCGCAATTGAGAGATAAAAAGTCAGAATTCTGAGATAAAAAGTTGCAATTACTGTTTTTATTTTTTATCTAGTGGCAGAAACGGGCTTCCATAGGGGCTTTGACAAAATCTGCAATGTAAAAAGTGCTATATAAATAAAAGTGACTAATGTGACAAACTAAACCTGTTGTATCTCTGCTAGGGCTCCTGTGTGAACTTAAGAAGGACTAAAAATCACCTTCACACCAACTAATTAATGTATAGGGAATGTGAAGTTAGTTCTAATAAAAGGTTTTGCATTATTTGTTTGCAAAATGTATATTTTGTTACCTAATGCAATGGAATTCAGGCACTTTAAAGTGTGGCCTAAGTGTCTTAATAGTTTTTGAGGCTCATGTATGTATTGAAGGTTGGCTTCATCCTCTGATTGTTCACATGGGATATTGTAGATTCAGTTGTGCATAGTATGCACTATTAATAGTGTTATATCAGTATAAACAATTAAAACTGATTACACAGCACAAAAGACAAAGATAAACACTTAACTTTAAGGCAAAATAGCAAAGGAAAATCAATATTCTGTGTGCTTCCATTGAGAAATCAACTTTTATAACTTCAATATTAGTCTTGTTAACACACATTTGACGAAATATTAAAATAAAATAAGAATAAATAGAATTAAATAAGAAATAAACATTACAAATGCTGTATTTTCAATAAAGCCACAGGTGGAATGATGCAGTGACACAGTGAAATAGAGTCCTACCTTTGCCACTTTGACTTCAACGACATCAGGAAAGGACCCTGCTGGAGGAGGGAGATATTTAGTATTCTCTGCTGCTTGCCTCTCGCATTAGTTTGTTTTACTAAACTTTTAAAAGTACGATTCGTCTCTAGGCTATTTAAACCATTGGTTAACGCGAATTACCTCAGTCTGCTGCTGTTACTGTTCTGCGCACGCGCTTCTTCAGTTTCTAGCGCACTTAAAGGAGAATCATCCACTGCCTGTGTCCACTTTACCTCTCTGTTGGCAGGACATACACACCTGTAGGGTTTTGTTTCTGTACGTGACATAAGAAACGCTGTTGTAAGATTAATGTCTTTGGAATTAGAATAGAAGAGACCGAGTGTTCGTTTTTATGGCAAAATAGACCTCGATAATCGTGAACGGGGGTCTTGTTATCCCCTTAGGGGGGGTTAGTATTTTGCCACAATGACCAGTTAAATTCCATTATTGATTGATCTGGTCTGTACGCTGCACACGCATTACCTCCATTTAGTGACGTCAGTTTAAAGTAATAGCCTAAAACGCATTTGGATGAAAAAAACTGCAAAATTTTTGCTGCAATAAAATCAAACAAGACGTTGTCTCAAGCATGAGAGCACTTAATCATTGAACGCATATTGTTTCATGCAGTGAGAGATGTTTTATCGCACACATTTACATTTAATTCTTACGTGTAAATATTAGAAATTCACGCGAGCATTGCCAATCTGAAAACGCCAGTGGCCATTAACTTAATTGATCTTGCGCGCATGCGTAAACCACACGAATAGCATCAAAGAAAGGACAGTTGCTGCACTGTGCTGTTTTATTGCATTGTAGACTATTGCATTTTATAGCATTATTGTACTGCTTTGTATTGATTTTACAGGTGAAGTCAATATACAAGATCAGAATAAGATGACAAATTCCATATTACAAACATAGTTTACTCAATAAATGCAATATTTAAATATTTGACTATTTTATCTAGCCTATGGTGATAAACTGAAGAAAAATGTATTGCTTATAAGATGCTCTTTCATAGCTCATCATGAGACTTAATGGAATTCTCAGCCAGGTTTCAAAGTATCAACATAGTATCTAGATGATTCTGACTAATTCTTTAGGAAATAAAACAAACAAATAAGAAAAACATAGCTGAGTGAATGTCTGAATTCATATTGCAATAATCTAAAAAAGCCTTTGTTTGCTCTCCATTGAATCTCATTGCTGTCTAGGACAAACATTTGAGAATTTTAAGAGTTCATAGGCTAAACTTTTATTCGCCAACCGGTGCCATAGGTCAACCAGCTGCAAAGAAAGGACCATTAACTACAATAGTTGTTGTTGCGCCAGTGTGAACTAGCCTTTACAAGAATGAATAATGCAGCATATAAGTCACTGTCCTGTATACGGGATGACTAAGTTTACTTCAAAATATAAAATATTTTAGTAATCATCATAAATTATATATCATTTGAAAGCTTAAAACCTTACAATTCATCCTGTGAAAACCATTTTGAAATCGGACATTGCGTTACCATGGAAATTGCAACTCAAAATCTTTTCACAGTCTCCTCCCCCTTAGTGCGGGGTGTCATATTACGGTCTTTTAGAATCAAAACTTTTTGTAATCTTGACAAAATACATATCGTTGGAAAGGTCTGAGTCTCAAGATTCAATATTTTGTTATAGAAGTAATATTGAAAGAGAAATGTATGCATTTGTGACAGAGAAAAAAATGCATCAACATAATTCAATGGAGTTTGGGTGTCACCCGGTGGCTTTTTTTTTTTTGGTATAACGCCTAAACAAAATTGCATAGGAACCTAAATTTTTTTCATATCAACTTCAAACTTCTTCAAACTTATTGAGACATATGGCTTTAATTTTATAGCAATTTTGGATTAAAAACTATTTTATAAAAAATATAATAAAAATAGTAGCCTACAGTACATTTTCTTTACAGTAAATTTAAACTTGTAAAACTTTTTTATACTTTCATGTTTTGAAATTATTGAAATTATTACCTTGTCTGTATTCAAAAGTGTTCATGAATTCTAACAATTTAAGTTCGAATAGTGCATTTTTACGTCTAGGTTCAAAAATGGGGGGTGACAGTTAAGGGGTTAATTTTATATTATTAATAATTGGACTATTTAGCAAACATTTAGCTACAATGTTGTCTTCCTCTATTTTAAGCTATCCCTTTTAGACATGAATAACGTTTTATTTTCGTATTGCATTGCTCATGCATTGCATTCTATTGTAGCCTACTGCATCCCATTGAACTGCATATGGTATTGTATTGCATTGTGTTGTACTGTTCTGAACACTGAATCAACCCCACAAAAACATGAAAGCATGAATTGTCTTTCATGTGAAGTGATTTTCTATAGCAATATGTTGTTAGTGTGCATATGTACAACCTTCTTGTGGAATTAAATAATAAAAACGCTCCTTCATTTCATCCCGCATTCTACATAAACACGTTCAACGGTTACCCTCTATATTCGTGACATTATTAATAATTATGCGAATGACTGGAGGAATGTAGCCTTCAGCTTGTGCGCATGCGCGTCAGGACACAAGCCCCTCATCCGAAAAATCTGATGTCATCTTGCCGGCAATATTTTCCTCTCTCTCTGTATTTTCAATTGCAATCATATTCCACTCCAATACAAATAGCGCGTGCAAAAGGTGAAGGGTGTAGACTGTGTGTGTGTCGTTTGTTTCTGTATGAAACCACATCATGCATCTCCATGGAGCAAGAAGCAGCTGATCTAGACGGCTTGTTTTGCTGGATAAAGGTGGACGCTTAGGACACAACAGGTTATTAGCGTTTTTAAAGTAGAGAAATACGATGTCTGCGAGAGAAAGACTGAAAGAGAAGATGATAAAAGACAGCGTGACACTGCTGCCATGCTTTTATTTCGTTGAGGTAAGTGACTATCTGTTTACATTTGCACGTTTGATTTGATTTGACAGGTGACAACTTAGGATATCAGAATAACATGACAATTTCTGTGGATAATTATTTAGTCTATATGTTACAGTCATAGCTGAATCGATAAATGTAACATTTAAATGTTTGACTATAGCTATAGTGATAAACTGAACCTGAGGAGATTTTATGAGCCCAGGATGCTCTTTCATAGATCATGAGAGTTAATGGACTTCCCATTCAGTTTTCAAAGTATCAACTTTATGTCAGATGTTTCTGCTACATTCCTTAGGAGAAACAAATGTTTGAGTTCATATTGTGATTATATATATATATATTATATATTATATATTATATATATTTGCTGTCTAAGAGAAACAATCTAGCTAGACGTTTTGAACTTTATAAGCTTTATTCAACACAAAATTATATTTTTTGTTGCTGGTGTTGACAAAAGTAACAAATTAGATAATAATAAATGAAATTAAATATATATATATTTTATATACAATTTTAAATATTTAAAATTATTTTTAAATTCAATATAATATTGAGTAATTTATTTTAAATGTTTCTTTTTCTTCATAGCTGTTTGCAATTGATCTGAATCTTTGACTGTTTCTGGCTTTTTGAAAGTCACAGATGAAACATCAAACTTGGTATTTACTTTTCATTGCATATAATAAGCACAAACAAACAAAAATGAATCTCACTAGCTTTATTATTCTTTCCAAATTAAAATAATCAATGGGGGCAAGGGCGTAGATTTGGTTTCAACTTTGGGGGGGGTTGAACGTTGGTATGGTTGTATTGTATTGGGGGGGTTGTAACTGATGGATTTGAATATTGGGGGGGTTACATCCCCCCCATCCCCCCTATCCCCCCCCACAAACTACGCCCCTGAATGGGGGATATTGAAAGATACTGATTTTTATATTTCATGTTATTGAGCATTGTTCATTTCGACGTAAAGCATTTCTCTTTTCCCTTGTAAAAAATCATCAGTTTGATATGTATGACTAACTGGCATAGAGTGATGTCAGCACTGGGATGCTGCGCTTCTGTCAGCTCTCCTTCTTAGATGTTCGCCCCAGGAGGTGCTGCTCTGCTCTCCATGCATCATGATGGGGTTAGTGGAATATATGTAGGTCAGTGTGACATAAAGAATTGAGGCAGTGAAGCTTTCATACCGCACATGCATACACCGACACACGTGATCTAGTACTTAAGAGGAAGATCTAAGCGTGCACTCATACATTATGCAGGGTTGTGCTGAATCGGACATTTTCATTCATTTATTCATTCCTCCATTTGCTGTTTTTCAGTGAGGTTTGCAAAATTGTTTGTCAAATACCTAAAAAAGAAGGTCTAGAAGATCAGGATTATCATATCTGAAGGTTTTAAAGGGATATGATGCGTTGATTGACGGCTGGATTTTGTACTTCTCAAGATCTAATTGAAGTTTCCTCAGGTCACAGAAACCTCCCCGACCCAAGCACATGCTCTTATCATAACCGGTCCTTCACCAAGCGGACACCATCTGTACCTGCTGTGATGGTGCCTGTCCCACATGGATCTGATTGTAGCCACTAAGAAACACTATCCTCCCCATTTATAGCAATCAATTATTAAGACCTTAGTGTCACCTCTTCTTTTCATTTGGGATCATCTTAAAGCCAACAATAAATGCATTCACAACCCATTTTACTTCTGTAACATGATGTATTTCTGATTGAAAATGGATATTCAATCATAAAAAAATGTGAAGGATTTAATTTGATCCATTTTTTGCATTGAATTACCTGAAATCATCTTAATTATTTCACCTACGAGCAAATATTTGCAAAAATCGTTCAGTATATTTTATGGCAGACTGTTTTTGTTGTATTTACCATGGTAAGCCAGTTATTAAGAGCTCTTCATTAAATTTCTTTACAGTAGAGTGATTGAGGTCAATTTGCGGGCATTTGATATGCAGATGGTTACAGCAAGCAGCTGCCGTTCTGTGCTGATTCTGCAGAGTTGCGCTGTGGCCGACTGATACCACTGACCCATATTTTCTTCCAAAGCACTGGCACTTGGGACAAACCGTAGGAGATTTACAGACCAGCCGACCACAAGCATGACCGCCAAAGAGAATCATGACACATGATGGAACATATCAAAAGCCTAGGCTACTTTTTAAATTACAAATATTACGTATAGATTTTAAGTTTGACATACCGTGCATGTTTGATTTTTGATCTTACTGAGCCTTCTCCCGTACTCAAAAAAATATTTAGGCCTAAATTTAAAGGGGTCCTATTATGCTTTTTTACATTTTCAACTCTGTTTCTGAACTCCCTGAAACAGCCCGATTGTAGTTTTGAGTTTCTTCCGGGAATGTACACGTCACAATATTCCTCATTAAAATAATTCCCACCAAAGACATATGCAAATAAAAACTTTCAATAGTAGTGTGTTGAAACTCGCAGTTATGGTAAGGGGCGTGGCATTTCCAAAACACACTCAAAGCGGTTGACCAATCACAACACACTGTTCCAGGTGACCAATCAGAGCACATTCCGCTTTTCGGAAGGAGGGGCTTCATAGAGACAGGAACTAAACCGAGTGTTACTGACAGACTGGGAAGAGAGGTGCTGCAACGGTGTAAAATATGTAAAAAAAAAAAAAATGTGAATAAGCATGAAAACCTATTCTAGTAGACACCAAAAACAAAATCAAGACTTTGAATGTTTATAATTGCATAATTGATCTCCTTTAAAGGGTTAGTTCACCCAAAAATGAAAATAATGTCATTTATTACTTACCCTCATGCCGTTCCACACCCGTAAGACCTTCGTTAATCTTCGGAACACAAATTAAGATATTTTAGTTTAAATCCGATAGCTCAGTGAAGCCTCCATAGGAAGCAATGACACTTCCTCTCTCAAGATCCTTAAAGGTACTAAAAACATATTTAAATCAGTTCATGTGAGTACAGTGGTTCAATATTAATATTATAAAGCGACGAGAATATTTTTGGTGCGCCAAAAAACCCCAAAATGACTTATTTAGTGATGGCCGATTTCAAAACACTGCTTCATGAAGCTTCGGAGCACAAATGAATCAGTGTATCGAATCTGCTGTTCGGAGCGCCAAAGTCACGTGATTTCAGCAGTTTGGCAGTTTGACACGTGATCTGAATCATGATTCGACACACTGATTCATTTATGCTCCGATGCTTCATGAAGCAGTGTTTTGAAATCGGCCATCACTAAATAAGTCGTTATTTTGGTTTTTTTTTGGCACACCAAAGATATTCTTGACGCTTTATAATATTAATATTGAACCACTGTACTCACATGAACCAATTTAAATATGTTTTTAGTACCTTTATGGATCGTGAGAGAGGAAATGTCATTGCTCCCTATGAAGGCCTCACGGAGCCATCGGATTTCAACTAAAATATCTTAATTTGTGTTCCGAAGATGAACGAAGGTTTTACGGGTGTGGAACGGCATTTATGTATTTATGTAAGATTTATGTATTTGAATGGCATATCATTGCATTTAGATTTAACATAAACAAACCAATAAACTTAATTTGATGTATATTTTTCAGTAATACATTACATAAATGAAACTGGTAAGATTTATGCAAACTATTTATGCATAGTTTATTATAACTATTTGAATCTATGATTTTATTTAAATAATCATATTTTCAAAATGCAATTATTCAAATTGCTTAGAATCATCATAAATCTGTTCATTGTGTAAAAAAATACATTTATTTAAAAAGTATGAACGTCGTTGTGGAACAAGCAATATTCAGTTAGTAAAAATCTATGAGATTGAAAGAAATATGATTCATTGATGATAAATAAATAAACCTGGTTAACAAATATGTGTAAGTGTAATAGATTGATAATTCGTTTGACTGAAATGTTTACTTGCATTCACACTTTTCAGTCACTTTTCACTTTTTCCACATTTTAAATAACAGCATTTACTCTCAGTTGTGAAATGTGTGGCTTAAAAATTAGATATAGCTTTTTTTGTTCATTATTTGTTTTTAATTTAACATATTTTCTAACATTTTTGACCATATATATTGCATAAAGATAGTAGCTTTAATCATAAAAACTACTAATAATTATAATAATGCCTATTATGTTTTTATTTTTGTAGTCTAACAATAATTTATTTATTGTATCAAAATGCAGAAAAAACAACAATTAAAAATCGCTTACCAGACAAATAATATATTGTTAAACATAAAAATATAATTTGCATTGTATCAGCTGATCATAAGGTAATAATACAGTTGCTGAATGGTTATGGTATTCATTTACAATGGTATTTACATGGTATTCTAAGGTACTGCATGGTGCATGTCCAAAAAACATGATTTTTTTTCTTGTTTTAGCATGTTAAGCTACACAAATTCACCCCCAGCCCCAATGAAATCACATTTTCACCATGTGGAACTGTATCTGAGTTCATAATTTAAAAAGATCTTAGTGTGACTCCATATAGTTTTACTGCAATTCTGTGAATCTGTCACCATTGGTCTGTTTTATTACTGACCTAAACTCATTATATGGCTTTCATACACCTAGGATATCATTTATTTTGTAAGTACTGCCCTGTCTGTGTTTATTTTGCAATAATGACTGGCAGACTGTATGGTCATTTCCATAGGGACATGTTATGTGGACAATGTAATTCCCTGAAAATGTTTGTTGAAGAGTTATGTGATGTTTTCTCCTCTCTAACAGCTTCCTCTCCTGATCTCATCTGTGGTCAGTGTGTATTTCCTGGAGTGGACGGACATTTTCAAACCGGTCCGCTGGGGTTTCAGCTGCCACGACCGCAGTCTGAGTCTGCCTTATATCGAACCCACTCATGAGGTCATTCCCTTTCTCATGCTCCTCAGCCTCGCTTTCGCAGCTCCTGCTATTACGGTCAGTCTAACCCTTTACCCCTACACACACATACACACACTGAAAGATGTACTCATGTTTCTGGATACTGTACATTGGATGATGTCAGAGAGATAGGACACAAACTGTTGGCCTCTTGCTAATGTTACCTGCAAAAATGGCTAATGTGTCATGATATGTGTGCATTCAGGCACTTTGTGATTCACCCAAGCTGGACATGTTCCATTCTATTCGAACAATCATAGCACTAACGTTAGTCTCGCAGTGGCAGAGTTTTGGCTATCGGCATAGAGTCTGGTCTATTCTGCATCTTATTCCTGCCAAGAAACTTTCACTTAAAGGTGCCCTAGAATTAAAACTGGAATTTATCTTGGCATAGTTAAATAACAAGAGTTCAGTACATGGAAATGACATACAGTGAGTCTCAAACATCATTGTTTCCTCCTTATATAAAACTCATTTGTTTAAAAGACCTCCGAAGAACAGGCGAATCTCAACATAACACAGACTATTACGTAACAGTCGGGGTGTACGCCCCCAATATTTGCATATGCCAGCCCATGATCGAGGCATTACACAAGGGCAGCCAGTATTAACGTCTGAAGCAAGCAAGGACAACAGCGAAAAATGGCAGATAGAGCAATAATAACTGACATGATCCATGATAACATGATATTTTTAGTGATATTTGTAAATTGTCTTTCTAAATGTTTCGTTAGCATGTTGCTAATGTACTGTTAAATGTGGTTAAAGTTACCATAGTTTCTTACTGTATTCACGGAGACAAGACTGTCGTTATTTTCATTATTAAACACATATTAAACATCCGTTATCCACGGATCACAGCCTCAAATTCATTCAGAATCAAATGTAAACATCCAAATAAATACTATACTCACATGATCCGACGCATGCATGCAGTATGCATGACGAACACTTTGTAAAGATCCATTTTGAGGGTTATATTAGCTGTGTAAACTTTGTTTATGCACTGTTTAAGGCAAGCGCGAGCTCCAGGGGCGGAGAGTGCACGATTTAAAGGGACAGCAGCCTGAATCGGCGCATTTCTAATTATGCCCCAAAATAGGCAGGTAAAAAATTAATTTAATTAATTAATTTAATTTAAAAAAATCTTCACAGACACATTCAGGGGACACCTTAGACTTATATTACATCTTGTAAAAAAACATTAGATGGCACCTTTAAAAACTGTCAGAATAACATAGAGCATGCAAGCACGTTGTATTCAATGACCCGATTTTTAGTTACTGTATCCACTATTAATTTTATTTTAATTAAATATATTAGGTATACCGTCAAACCAAAATTTATTCAGACACCTTGAACATTTCAGTCATTAATACAATTTATTCACTATAGTTAAAAAAAAATGTTAATAAAATATGACAAGATCTCAGAGTTAAACTGTCAGAAAAAAATAATCTTAATTATGTCAGATAACACTTCAGCAAAACATGGTCTGAATAATTTTTGGTTGAAAATTTTTACTTTATTTTGCTATCCTCACTTACATAAATGAACTATAGTGTCCTGCACCCACTAGTAAAAATATATTAAAAATATCAAAAATGTCTATAATGTCAAAATGTCAATAATTTTTGGTTTGACTCTATACATACGTGTGTGTGTGTGTATATATATATACACACATTTATACATACTAATAATATAAGAAATGTTTCTTGAGCAGCAATTCAGCATATTAGTGTCACATTCATATTTAGTTTCTGTCTTGTTTGGGGCCTTATTTACACAAATCTGTGTTTAACTGAAAATGGAAAAAATTTTATACGTTTTATACACATACAGATCATTGTCATGTATACATACCCTTAGTTTTTTTTAGTTTAGCCATTGTCATCTTGTTGTTGCTGTTTTGCCTTATTCTAGTTCATTCATTAGTTGCCATAGTCCCTGATTAGTTCACACCTGTTGCCTGTTCCTTTCATTACCTTCCCCTGTGTATTCAGGGTATGTTTACATGACAACGATGTACTAAAAACAGAAACGTTTTTCCTTTGCGTTTTTCACGTATAGACGACAATGTTGTCAATACGATCGCCATTCACATGGATCCGTGAAAAGGACTAAAAACACTGTATTATGCTGCCAGGACAGTAGTTGGTGATGTCACTTTGTAAAGAAACAAAATGTGCCTAATAAACTGAACAAGTAAAGCCTTGGGTATACTTCGTTTTTTTTTAAACGCGTGCACTAGTGTACGCGCACAGTCGAGCACACAGCCTTGGAAAGTATACTTCATTTGACTGGTACGCATACACAGGCGTTCGACGCATGCACAATTTTCAGCAATCTCTCGCCATGAGTTACAACCCATGTAAACATCTTTTTATTCTTTCATGCTAGAGTTGTACAAATGAGGGTATTTTCTAACCTCTTTGAACAATCTCTCGTCTATCTACATTGTCGCTGTAGCTTGCATGTGTTCCGGTCTGTTCTGTTTATGCAGTTTTCTTTGACTACCTTGTGAATTGACGCCCCCAGGGCATGGTTGCCACCTTGTGGATAAACTAATTACTGCAAAAAAAAAATAAATGCGCTTGTGGGGCCTGCATGTACAAGTACACACGGTTACAAAAATCCAGCGGTGCGCATACTCTCCTGATAACGAAATTTGTGTCATGCGCACTGCACGCTGACCTACGCGTAAAAAGTGAACTATACTTTGGGCTTAATACGCATGCGCATGACATCACCATTTTCACAAATTCACATTTTTGTAGTTTACACCAAGGAAGATATTACATTTTAAAATATAGAAAAAAAAATCTTATTGACCCCAAACATTTGAACAGTAGTTTGTATATATTAATCAAAATAATTAATAACATAGCAAGTGTCTGAAAACAGTTGCACAGAAAAACATCAAAGAAATCTGCAGAAAATGTGTTTAGACTTTGTGATTAGGATTTCTGATTATTTCACAGACAGACAACAAAGCTAAAAGTGGAAAATACAGCTATGCTCATAAATATGTATTTGTCTTGCTGCTAAATGCGTCAAAAAC
The DNA here is from genome assembly GCF_018812025.1 of Megalobrama amblycephala. Lineage (NCBI taxonomy): Eukaryota > Metazoa > Chordata > Actinopteri > Cypriniformes > Xenocyprididae > Megalobrama > Megalobrama amblycephala. Next base: position 9,168,269 of record NC_063065.1, read on the forward strand.
TTTGAATATCTTTTCCAAACTGAACTGAAAACTCAATGACAGGACCGACTAGGATGTGAATGTAGGAGCACGTCCTACTTGAGTAAATTTATACAGTTTGCCTGTGGTCTATTATCACAGCTGACACACACCAACTGGCCTCCCCTTCAGAGCCTTATCTGACACGGTACAGAAAAGAAAACTTGTGCATGAATAGCTCAAATACACAATGAGATTTTCCTCACGCTACTCCATGAGCAGTGAGCTGTCAGATAGCATCTTTCTCTATGACACCTTCAGTACATCACTACACTGCCAGAATGTCTGCCAGCCCTCTGAGGATGCCCTAATGACACAGTGAATTTGCTGTTTTCTGCTTCTAGCTAGCAAGGAGTCCTCAGGTTAACTGCTAGTATTAGAGCAGATGAGTGCAGTTTCTCAGCAGGCTTTACTGTGGATTTATGGTAGTTTGGTTGTTCCCTCATACTGAAAATCAGATTATTTCACACTCAAATTCATGTTGAGTTCTTAGGGCAGATTACTGTTGTCTCGGAAACGTAGGATGGTTAAATGGTTTCACAAATGCTAATGGGCTCTTGGCGCTAATGAGTTGGTTGTGATTCTCGTCTCTCTGATCCTCTGAAATTATTTGTAGATGATAGTTACTTTAGTTAGTGAAAATTAAAGAGATAAACATAGACTGAGATCATCGTCACACTTGGTAAATTTTCTAAACTCACCGCAGGCATTTTTTTATATTAAGGGCATAAACATTTATCAAGCATGTCATCGCATTTTTTACATTTCATAAGATGAAATTTATCTTCAGGCAAAAACATGTATATAAGATTGAATATATCGTAATAACATGAATCAGAAGCAATCAAATAAACAAAAATCTACAGTAAAATACATCTAAATATACCCAGAAGGAAATTGTATTGCTCAGAGGTTTATGTCAACTTTGTCTCAGATTTTGCTTTTAGACTTCCTTAGGAGAAATACAAGCGCATCAGTATAGAGCTATAATATTAATGTGGATGGACAATCTGGCCTTTGGAGAAATTAATGAAAAATGTCCATACTGAAATCTCTGACATTCTTTTGTAGACTTTGCAAATCTGAGCAGTTTGAGACATTGTTCTTTTTTAAAAGTACAGAGGAGAATGGATTTTTTTTTTTTTTTTTCTTCAGGAAAAAAACTGTTGCAGAAAAGTAATTTTTCATTCCTACTGTACAGGATTGAGAAACAGAAAGCACTGATTGAATGACTAAAATGACTAGCATTACAAAGACACCCGATGTACTTTTCTCTGCAGCATGTGGCCTCCATGCTAGCTATTTTAGGTAATTAAATAATTTAGTTTGAGTTGCAGGCATAGAGAGCTCTGATCACATTTTCATCTTATCTCAACAAGATGTGCTGCAAAGAAATGCATAGCAAAGTGTCTAAAAACTCATTTTGGCTGTCAGGTAATGGTAGTCATTAAAAATGACCCACTCCGTCCTTTCCTTAGCCCGTTCTTGGTCTACAATCTGTTTACCTACATAGTCCAGATATAGCATCAGGCAGGAAGTGACTGCAGGCATTGAGACATCCTGTGGTTCCTCCAGGTGTCATGACACAATATCAGTGTCTGAGAGCCGAGTTGGTCAGATGGGATGGGATGGTGGGATCTGCGTGCTTCCTGGGATCCGATTCAGGTCACGGTGTGGCACATGGGCATGCCAATGTTTAGATCGTATCCTTAGCACCTCCCCCACTAGGCTGGAGCGTAGAGCACAGCCAATATCAATCCCATGATCCCACTGGGATTTAAACTCCTCACCTGGCGAACTACGGAATATAGAACAGAAGATTGCCGGCTGTTGAGTATGTGTGGTCTATATGGAGCTAAAATAAAAAAAAGCATCCAGTGCAATCCTAGTCTCACGTTACTAGACGTTTGAGGAACAAGTCATAATTACAATGTGTTCAAGTGTATTACAGTTTATTAAACGGGACCTATAATGCCCCTTTCACAAGATGTAATATAAGTCTCTGGTGTCCCCAGAATGTGTCTGTGAAGCTTAAGCTCAAAATACCCCACAGATCATTTATTATATCTGGTCAAATTTACCTCTATTTGGATGTGAGCAAAAACATGCAGTTTTTGTGTGTGTCCCTTTAAATGCAAATGAGCTGCTGCTCCCGGCCCGCTTTCCAAAAGAGGGCGGAGCTTTAACAGCTTGCGCTTCGGATGCTCAACAACAACAAAGCTGGAGAATCTCTCGCAGCCACAATGACGATTGTCAGTAACGGTGTTCAGCCTTACATTGTTCAAACCGGAGTCGAACACTGATGGAGAGACTCAGGAAGAAGTTACAACTTTTAGAATGCATCTGGACGTTTCTGAATGGTTTGTGGATTAATTTATGTAGTTGCTGTGGAGTTGTTTCAACTCATCTACTAGCACGTGCAGTCCGGCGTAAAATGACAGCATGGTAACAACACTCTACTACAACAACTCTTCCTCTTCTCTAAAGCAGCCCAACCTGGCCTCACCCCCTTTGTTGCATGTTCTCGGGGGCGGGGTTTATGTAAATTGTAGGATTAGTGATGTCACTAACCCAAGAAGAACTCGTTGTAGTCCCTACCAGCTGTTTGTTGTAGTCCTTAAACAGCGAATTCTTTGAAAGTAAATAACTCCCTTTGCATTGAACTTTGATCGTCGTAACTTTGCAGATGTTGTTTATGCTCAAACAGCAACATTACACACTAACTAAAGTTAAAAAAGTGAAACCATAATCAAGCACCCCTTTAATTTATTTATTTAGCTTGTGACCATTTGAGCTGAAATGATTCAACTCCATGAAAGCAGAACTTCACTGACTAATGTTTGTGCAGAAGTCAGTGGGTGCGTGAATTTCAGAAGACAGGGAGGTGAAACGACGGGGACAGATCTGGAGCAGATTAAGGATGGATGTGCCTTTGATGTACAGTGACAGCCCTGCTTAAGATGGGCATTAATACATAAGTGCGCAATGATCAAAACGGCCGCTCTCTCAACCCAAGTGAGAGCTGATTGCATTATGGCTCATCAAAACTGTGCATTTACAAGTAGACAAGGACATTATGGCTGTTCTGTTTAAAGGCATCTGTAGCTTCACTTCAGAGCTTCTGGATTTGGTGTCATGGTAAAAAGAACCTCCTGAAGAGTTAGTATGAGACCATTGAGTGCAATCTGAGAGGAGAGATATCCACCATTCTGAACATTTGATCCACTTCCACCTCTAACCTGGTGTGTTGCATGTCCACAGATCATGATCGGAGAGGGGATTCTGTTCTGCTGTCTGTCCCGAGCGCAGTGCGGAGGTGGAGCCGAAGCCGATATCAATGCAGCCGGCTGCAACTTTAACTCTTTCGTCCGGCGAGGTGTCAGGTTTGTGGGTAGGTCACATTTCTAGCAGATAATTGTCTTTCAATCCTTATTAGTCTTTATTCTGTTACCTATGAAGAACACATGTTACATTTTTGTGGCTGGAATTCTGAGGAATGAATTTAAAAAAAATTTTTACACAAAAGGAGAAGTTCTGAAGAATGTTCATGCTGCTACCTTTGATTACGCATTAAATGCACAAAACAGACAAACAAAACACAAACATATCTATCTCTCAGAATATGCATCTAAATATTCCTGGCAATAAAATGACAAAATATCTGTGGTCATATTGGTATCAACTGATAAGGTTTTTTAAAGTTATTATTATCAGTACAATAGGACGATTAATTATAGTCAAATGATCACGGGATCCCACATCATTTCTAGTTGTCTAACGTTAAAACAAAAGATTGATATATAAAATCATCCAATATACTGGTTATCAACTTAAAGTAATTATCAGATATCGGTGCATTAAAATTCTTTTTCTTTTCAGGCGTTCACGTATTTGGCTTATGTGCCACGGCTTTGATTACCGACATCATCCAGTTGTCGACGGGTTACCCCACCCCCTACTTCCTGACTGTCTGCAAGCCCAACTACACTCACCTCAATACCTCCTGTGAGGAAAGTTTCTTCATCCTGGAGGACATCTGCTCAGGATCTGATGCTGCTGTCATCAACGCCGGCAGGTACAGCTCTGATTCTTGGCAAACGGAGACCTAGATCTCTGTTGGATTAACAGTGCCACAGTCATGTGAAACATAGATTATCTTAACACCTGCTGATACAGACAAGTTGATAAAAAATCTTTAAGTACTAGTCAAGTGTGAATTCTTGACTCTCAGGAATTCATACGGCACAAGAGCCCATACAGATCAAAGCCAAGCTTCACTGCAGCCTAAGAATAGAGGCTGTAGTTTAACAGAACAGCTTTTGATGTACTTTTTTAATAAGGTTGGTTTTCAAAGGAATGGATGAGGCTGGTGACCATCTCTCCACTAGTGGATTCACTAAATAATAAAATACTGAAGTGGCTTATGAATTTCTGAGCATATGTATGATGCTGACACAAATACAAAGATATTGTTTACCCGGTTTATAACTCCCTCTCTGTCTGAACAAGATTCGCTGTTGTGTCAATTCCAGAACTCTTTATCAGACTAAGTTGAAACTTGGCTGTGTTGTAGACCAGCAAGTGTAATCTAATGGTTCTGAAAGTGTAAATAATGTTGAAGATTTTTGCATGCTTTCTCCAGACTTTTTATTTGCAATGTCTCTGTTTGTCAAAAATATACAATATAGCATATTATGCTATTTGTTGTTTCCTGCTTACGAGGCCGCTGTGAATGTTTATTTATCCTCTGAACAGTCAGAGAAGATGCAGACACACCATTAGGTTCAACAGATTCACCACACCATGGGAGTCTCCCAAAGAGCCAGTAGCCATGGGCATAAACAGTGTCTCTATAACATTCATATTAGTAATTACTAATTGCACAGACAGTATATATATATATATATATATATATATATATATATATATATATATATATATATATATATATATATATATATATATATATGTATATGTATATATATATATATATATATATATATATATATTTAAAGAGATGTGGATCTTGTATGCGCAATATGTAGGAATGTTTCAAAAGTGTCTGCTGTATTCTTGTTTGAAACACTTTTGATGCCAGAACTGATCGGAATTCCTTTCATTTATTTCAGAAAATCCTTCCCGTCACAGCATGCAACACTGGCATCCTTTGCTGCTGTTTATGTGTCGGTGAGTAAAAGTCAGGCATTCAGAAGTATTCAGGCACTTTCAATTCACTGTTCTGCTAGAGACTAACAGATAAAAAAGCTGCACTCATGTCACCTTCTGTGAAAAAGTGACCCTGATGTGTGGATAAAAAGGCTACAGCTCTCTACTGTTATTTGTGCTGCAACATCCGGATGCCTTCATGCAGTTTTGTGGAGCTTCTCAAAGTAGCGTTGACCCGTTTGAGTCATGTGTTTTTATGTGTTTGTATGTAATTGTCCATTCGAGGGTAAGAACACAAAAATGTGTGTCTTTACATGTTGAACAAAATGCTGTTAAATACCAAAAAAATAATTTTTCTCTGCTCTTGAAATCAAAACATAAAAAACTATGTGCACATTATAGAGTATACTGTATGTTGATATATGTTGACAATGCAAATAAAGGTATTTACATTTGCATAAAAATAATAAACTGGGTAATTTAGATTCAAAGAACTTGTTTACATGCACAATCTTACCCCAAATTTGCATAAAGAGCTGAAAATGTGTTTGGTCATGTAAATAGTGTTCTATTGTCAGTTAAAGGTCATAAAGGTCTAGACACTTATTTTTTGCCCATTACTCTGCATGCAAAAACCTTTACAGGTGTTCTGGCAGGTCAATATCTCTTTTTAAGCTTTAACATCAAACCTGACAATTTCAAAGTGTGGTTTTCAATCTATGTTGCTCCTCTCAAGCTCTAGGTCATTTGATTCATTACATAAAACAAAGAATCAACTGTTATTTATATTGTGCAGTTTTGCTTTAACCCTTCTGAATTTCCATTACAAGAACACAGTTTAACCCTTGTGCAACCTTATGGACATTTTTGTCCATTTCAGTTTTGTTTTTTGTTATAAGTGTGCCTTTGTTAATGCCAACTACATGAATTTTGGCTCAGGTGTTTATTTTTATTGGAATTTTAATATTTTACCCTCATTTCCTTCAAAAAAATCAATTTTACTCTCCGTATAAAAAATACTCACACTCAGGACCTTAAGGACAAAAATGTCCACATTGAAACCCATTAAAACTGCAATTTTTTAACCCAGGGCCATTTGACCATAAAATGATACAATATTTGCAAATAGGCATTCATTCTATCGGCAAAGCTTCAAATTTTACATTTTTAACATTTTTTACTAGATTGTACCATATTTTCAAATTTGCCATATAAAAGAAATACTCGCTTTATTTGTGTTTTCTTCTTATGCATATTATAGAGTCAATTTGAAAAATAATGCAGCTATAATTGTATGGGTATGTTGGTAAGGGTGTCAGAGTGTAGTTTGCATGTGTTTACTGAAAATTTAATGTGTGTAATTAGTTTGAAAGAAATGATATTGTACTGGCAATCAAAAATCCCACTCCATGTATGAGTCACACCCTTGGCAGGGTCATGGGCCATGTGAAAACTATGAAAAAGGTCAAAGAAGGTTAATGAGCTTTGAGGTTTTTCTTTTTTGACCAAACACACATCTTAATCCTTGATTGCACTTTTTCACTTGTTATTGTTTTTGTACGGAGATAAAAGGTGCGCTTGAATTTGAAGTAGAAGTTCAGAAGACCCTAAACACGTTGTTTTAGTTTTCACCACAAGAAAATGCTGATTGTTTAGTCTGGTAGATTTTATACAAAGTTTGAGTTCACACAGGTGTTCTCACAGCCAAACCTATAAATATGTGGTGCTTGAGGGGTTGATCATTTAATTGTTTGCAAGATGAAGAGACGTTACTCAGCAGAGGAAGCTCTAAAGCTAGTGTTGCCCACTGACAGTGAGCACACAGGTGCATTAGAAGATGAGGATGTAAAGAAACCAATTTGTAAAGCGTTAAAATTCTGAAAATTAATGAATGTTTGGTAATTATGAATAGAAGAGATGCTGATAAAAAAATAAAAAAAACAGTCAGTGAAAGTGGAAAAAAATATTAATATATATAATATTTCTATGACAGTTTTTTAGCATGGAGATTTTTGTCCATTATGGACCTAAGTGTTAAGATTTTTTACAAAAACTGACACTACATAAAAAATATAAATGCCTCAAAATTAATGTTGTTGTTCTTCATTGACACACCCAAGAATCTAATTCTGCTTAGCATTTAGTTTATGAACTATTTTTAATTTTTTCATAAAAAAAACACCTATGGCATTATGTAAACAAATCAGTATTTAAAGGGTTACAGTTCTTAAAATTAATGAATGTTTGGTATCTATGGATAGAACAGAAAAAAATGACATCAGTGAAAGTGGAACAAAATATTAATAAATCATATTTTTATGACAGTTTTTGGACATGGACATTTTTGTCCATTTTGCACCTATGTGTAACTTTTTTCTTTTCTTTTTTTTTGATGCACAAGGGTTAAGCTGTTTAAATGATCTTACACATTGTCGTCTTAACTACAGTCAGTCTAATAATCTTGAGTCAGTGGATGCTGACTCATGTCTCTGGGAACTCTACCAACCAACTCACAACCCTAGGGTCTACCCAGTCTCAAAATACACAAATAATCTAAAAGCACTTCATTGGTGTAGTGATAATGCGCTCTATGATATACTCAAATCAGCTGATTCATGTTCCCTGTGGTTAATTCATTTTTTTGTTATATGTTTGAAGATCATTATAATTATCAAAGTGTCTATGTTCATTTGCAATGAAAAGCGGATGGTTCTGGCTCACTGCTACCTGATTCTGCTTCAGCTTGGAAACATTACAGCAAATCTGTGATCATGATCATCTTTTTCTTGCACAGATGTACTTCAACAGCACACTGACGGACTCATCCAAACTGCTGAAGCCTCTTCTGGTCTTCTCCTTTATTATCTGTGCAATCATATGTGGCCTAACCCGCATTATTCAGCACAAGAACCACGCCATTGACGTTTACCTGGGCTTTCTGCTTGGAGGGGGCATCGCTGTTTACCTAGTGAGATGAATATAGGCAGTTTATCATATATTTGATAGCATTTTAAAGAATCTTCGTCAGATAAATAATCATGGTAATGCTATTTACTTGCATGTCTACAACATGAAACATGAATGCCATGATTTAGCCAAACTAGGACTTGTTCCTGGATCAGATCTTTGTTGGTTCTGGAACAACATTCCCATCAATCATAAGCCAAGCTGGATACTGTAGCTAACCCTTTCCTTTCCCTAAAATCAGAAGGAATCAGATTTTTTAAATTCTCCAAACTCTGGCCTGAGCCTGACCATAAAATCAGACAGTTCACAGCAAAGTTGTTCCAGGACCAAAAAGGATGTTGATCCAGGAATATGTCCTACTTGGGTATATTGTGTTAAGCAAACCCATATTATTAAGTATGTTGGGAAGTACCAATGAAATATTGTGTTTTGTCTGTCCAGGGTTTGTTTGCTGTAGGAAACTTTCAACCGAGCAAGGAGAAACAGACGAGTCAGTTTCATGTTCGGGATTCTCGTCGAACTATGGCTGACCTGTGCCATCAAGGTCACCACCTTCCTGCCAAGAGTTGCAGTGGAAGTGACGGCCTCTCATCTTCATGTTCTGAGGGCATCCTGCACCGCAACGCCCAACACCACCAGGGCGGACCTCTTAGCAGCCTGAAAAAAACAAGCAGAGATGTGGAGGTCATCAATACTCGCAGCCCTCCACACAAGGAGAACATGGTGACCTTCAACACCTTGCCCAGAGTACATACACCCGCCATGGATGAGTCTGCCTTCCGGAATGCCACCATCCACACATCCTCGGTAGATTCTAGTCGATCCAAGCAGCTGTTGCTGCAATGGAAGAGTAAGAACGAGAACCATAAACATTCCCTGCATGCCATGGAAGGTGGACCAGGACAGTCCCCTCCAAACAGCATGGATGTCCGCTGCAATTCTGAACCCTCAGCTGTGGGAATCAACGGTGAACATCACGGACCTGGAACCCCATACTTAAAAATGGCCACTGGAAGTACAACACTACCAAGCAACCCCAGCGGGATTGCCGGCGGTGCTCGGATACCCATGCAGTCTCGGCCTGGTTCCTCGCAGTTGGTCCACATCCCAGAGGAGACACAGGAGAACATGGGCGGTTTGGCGAATAACAGTAACGTCCGTGACAAATGGTTGAAAAGCATGGATAGGACTGTGGAGAAGGGCGGTGAGGTACCGATGGTTAGGACTAATTCTAATGGCCAGCCGCGCATCATGCAGGTCATTGCGATGTCCAAGCAGCAAGGTCTCTTGCAGGGAAGCTCTCCCAGTTCTGAAAGCAGCAGCCACACCAGCTCCACAGCACCGTTGCAGCGCTACAAGAGCCTAACTGAGGAGTCCGGAGGTCAAGGCAGCACTGGAGCAATCATTCGGGTGGAAGCCCATCCGGAGAATGGTCGACCCCTGGTGCATGCGCACTCCACGGATGGAAGTGGCTCCTGGACGTGGAAGTCCCAAAGCAGCTTTAGACAGTCATTTGAGCTAAACGACTTGAATCGGGACTCGGAGAGCTCTGAATCCGTGAGGGATGGGAACAGTTCTACAGATAGAAAGAGCTCTACGGACAGAAAGAAGAATGGCTCTAATGCTCCTAAAGTCGTAGCCGTGCCAACTGTCCCGACTGTCCCTATTGTATCTACAGCAGGCAGTGACCACCATCCCAACCAGACCATTTCCACCATCCGGGTCACTCCCATGGAAATGACTGAATCTGGTCCTGGGAGCCGCGACTCCAGCTTGCGAAGAAAAACCAGGATCCTCATCCCTGAAAGAGGAAACAGTCCAGATAATACCAGGAACATTTTTTACAAGGGAACATCAACCACCCCAGTTTTCAAAGAGTAGTCAGTCAAATGAAGAAACTAGAAGAGGTTGGTTGGTTGGGTTGCTATGTTTTACACATCTCCAATGACATTATGCATGAGATGATTCACTGACTTCAAAATATATACATGATAGCAAGAAAAGCACAAAATTCAGGTTTTGGTCGCAATTCTGTTTACTTTTGTGCTAATGACATTGACAGTATATCACATGGAAATGGTCTTACCTTTTGTGACACTGTGAAGATGAAACTGTGACTGTGCCAAGTTTGAACTGCAACACTGTATTTAAGTATTTAACATCACAAATATCTTAAAAAGATTTTTCATATAGTCAAACTTTAATATACATCATTCACTCATTCATACACTGATAACTATGCTAGCTGAAACTCTTATTTTTGTATTCTGTAAATAACTTTTAAACTTGGTGCTGCCCAATTCTTAGAACATTATGTAAAAAATGACAAGTAAAAAAAAAAAACAGATGTTGAAATAGAAAAAATATTGTTTTCCAATCTGTGCATTGCACTCCTGAAAACTGTCATTTGAACTTCCTAATGACCATAAGTGCTTAGAATATTCTCTGTAGCAAATGATAGTCATAAAATGACATGCACTTCACGTTTACTACTTGCAATACAAATACTTTAAATATGTATCTGTAGGAATTTGTACGTAAAAAGTATGTTCATGTATATTTCAATAGACACATAAAAGGCTTATGTTTTAGAATTTGTCCAAACAAAGATATTGTATGTAACCGTGTCTATCCAAACATAAAAAACTATACTTTACATACAAATACCAATGAATACAAATGAGATTCATTTCTTCCAGCTAGTGTCTATCTTCCACTCTTTTCTCAAATGTATATTTGCATAACAGAATTAATTTGACTTTATTCCAAAATATAATTCTGATTGTATGTCAGTTGTTTTAAGGTTAGCTGCATTAGTAGCAAAACAATATTCCACAATGATTATCTAACTGTGGTTATACCACTGTGAGCTCCAGCTTTTTAGGCCAAACAGTCATATTAAATGTTTTATATACACTTGAGTAGCCCACAAAGAAAAAAGAAAAATGGCTTTACTGTTCACAAAGAGATTTGCAATGAGCAAGAAGTGGCTCATTAAATCTAGTGTCATCTTAGCTGTTAAAAACTACAGCAGAGACATTAAATTCCATGTTAATTTACTGTGTAACTTTTTATAAACTGTAAATTAATGTGCCAAAGGGTATTTTAAAGAGAAGATTCTGTTTTGAAACATTTCTATAGAAGTCTGTATTCTTATAAACCACAAACTCTTTCAGCACAGCTGTAGCCAATGCATGGTAGTTTGATATTTCACATTTATTTTTGGTTTCCTTTTTGTAAATTATGCATTTGTGTAGAAGCTGCAAGTGTAACTATTTATACTGAATATAAACTACTTGTTGACAATCTTTATAGATAAAGATATTTTAAATCACACCAGAGTACACTGTATGTTATCTCTAACATGTCAAGAGATTGTTGGATACCTGTTAATGTGCGCTAATGATTTTAGAAATGCATTAAGCATGCTGGTAGCAGTGTGTGTGTTTTCCGAGGAACATTTTACTCTGTAGCACTCTGTGTAACTGTCATCGACACAGTGACGTGAGATTCAGTTTGAATAGGAATGAATCCAGTCGAACCTGTTACAGTGATGTTACGTGTTAATGTTGCTGCGGCCTGGCTGAAAAATTATGTCAAACTCTGTTAATATACAAACAGTTTGTTTCTAATGTTACATGGTTTTGTTTTACTCCAGTAACAGGGTAGATGAATAAAAACTGTGCTGTATCAGTGTTTGAATAAACATTTGCCATTTAAATCTGCTCAGTGTCTTCAATCATCAATTGGCTCAGCATTTGTAATGGCACTTCGCACAAATTGGGTAAGAAAAGGTCAAACTAGATATTACATGAGGTGTTTTATTTTCTATTTATTTTATATGAAGTATACCCTTATTTTTGAATTTTATGTCTGAATATAATTTAAAACCCAATTTGTGTTTTATTATGACATTTAATTGTTGGATACAGTCAAAATCATGAAGACTACTGAAGTGGGACAGGGCAAAGTCTTAAATGTCAAAATTTTAATGGGACATCAGTTTGTACCCTATTCTTGAAAAGTGCCTAATACTTTGTTTCTTCGTCACTACTGTCATAAATATTGATAATTATGACATGCGAATGATTTGTCTGTGAGTGAAGAAAAGTCAACAGACAAACACGAATATGCATGTATTGCGTTTGAAATTTTAACTTTTTACAAATGCAAATGAAGGCATAACAAGTTTAAACTGCTGCCTTTGGTCTTTTGTCCATCCTCGAAAATACACTCTGTCAGAAAATTAGCATGGTCAGATAACTCACATCCTTTCCCCTACACCATTCTACGTCAATTGCATTAAGCAAACCAAAGCTGGCATGCAATGCTTTATCCATGGCTATGCATTTAATGAGGATGTTTTAAAAGAAACATTAATTTCACACCAGATCAAGAACATTCAATGCCACACAAACACAAACTAAGCTCCCTTCATGATGTGGAAACGCTGGTCTCGTTAAGACTGCCATGTGTAATTATCATCGTACAGTAAAAAAGTAGGTCAGTGAATTGACCTAAATTGAATGTGAGCGCTGCCAGATACAACTCGTCTCTGATGAACCCATGAAGTAAACCAAAGGAAAATAAACCACATAAACTCAACAATGGCAGCTCTGTTACAAAGAAACACTTGTGTAGACCAGGGGTGTCCAATCTTGCTCCTGGAGGGCAACTGTCCTGCAAAGTTTAGCTCCAATCCCAATTAAACACACCAATTAAACATGAAGTAGTGCTTGTGATTTTCAATTCTCAGTTTTGTAAACATCACGACAAACGGAATCAGTAATACTTAAAGGGTTAGTTCACCCAAAAATGAAAATTCTCTCATTTATTACTCACCCTCATGTTGTTCCAAACCTGTAAGACCTTCGTTCTTCCTCTCTCAGGATCCATAAAGGTACTAAAAACATATTCAGATCAGTTCACGTAGAGTACAGTGGTTCAATATTAATAATATAAAGAGACGAGAATATTTTTGGTGCGTCAAAAAAAAAAAAAACTACTTATGTAGTGATGGTCGATTTCAAAACAATGCTTCAGGAAGATTCGGAGCACAATGAATCAGCGTGTCGAATCAGCAGTTCGGATCACATGTCAAACCGCCAAACTGCTGAAATCATGTGACTTTGGCGCTCCGAACAGCTGATTCGACACACTGATTCATTATGCTCCGAAGCTTCCTGAAGCAGTGTTTTGAAATAAATGTTATTTATTTTTTATTTTTTTGGCACACCAAAAATATTCTCGTCACTTTATAATATTAATATTGAACCACTGTACTTACATGAACTGATTTGAATATGTTTTTAGTACATTAATGGATCTTGAGAGAGGAAATGTCATTGCTGGCTATGGAGGCCTCACTGAGCCATCGGATTTCAACAAAAATATCTTAATTTGTGTTCTGAAGATTAACAAAGGTCTTATGGGTGTGGAACGACATGAGGGTGAGTAATGTTTAACAGAATTTTTATTTTTGGGTGAACTTTAAAATACTTAAGGTGTTTTTGTAGCAACCATAATTTAAGTGTAAAGGCACATATAGCTAGTAACCACTAGAAAACTATGAATAGCATTACTGTGGTTCGATCAATGTAACTGCAAAACAAACATACAACTGCCATAATTGTAATAAAAAGGCATTAAATCTCCTCATTCCCCTAATAGGTTATTTAATATACATACCAAAATACCCCGCTAGTTAGTGATATGGCAAGGAAAGTCCCTAATACATTTATTTTCAGACTAACTTCTTCAAGAACAGCCAATATCCTTAGCTAAAATACTAGTCTGTACTACTTGTATATTCAGTTAACATATGGGAGTGCTAACCAAAAAACTTATTGGGCTACAAGATCTTGAAATCTGTAAAGCTAACATGCTAATGCTAATGTTGTGGGTTCCCAAGACAGCTTCTGAATGCAAGCAATTATTGCCTTTGAATTATTTGGTATTCCTTGTGTCTGAAAGATGAGGAATTTTGTTTTGGATATGTATTGTTGAATAATGTATTGGATATCAATTAATGATTAATGTGAGACGGTTGACAGTCAAACTATACAAAAACAGTGGGATATGCATAATACAGTAGATGGAAATAAGAATGATTGGTCAGGTGATAGCAGAACTTTAGCTAACCTACCCATGTTTGAAAGAACTCATACAAATCCAGAGGGCATGAAATTCATAAATAGAGATAGCTGAAGTGGTATAATGGATATTTTAACACCTTTTCTTACTTGTGCACCTTTTTTCACAAATCAAAGCTCACACAATTTGGAAACAATTAAAACATTGTAATTGATTATTTGTGCATACAAAAAATATATAATAATAATATAATATGATATAATATAATATGAAAATTTAATTTATAAAGAATTGATGTCAATTTGATGTCCACACACTGATGTGAAATTGATGTCGGAAAAAACATCAATTTGACGTCAACACACTGATGTCCAATTGATGTCGAAAAAACATCAAACTGACGTCAACACTGATGTCCAATTGATGTTGAAAAAAACATCAAATTGACGTCAACACACTGATGTCCAATTGATGTCGAAAAAAACATCAAATTGACGTCAACACACTGATGTCCAATTGATGTAAAAAAACATCAAATTGACGTCAACACACTGATGTCCAATTGATGTCGAAAAAACATCAAATTGACGTCAACACACTGATGTCCAATTGATGTCGAAAAAAACATCAAATTGACGTCAACACACTGATGTCCAATTGATGTCGAAAAAAAACATCAAATTGACGTCAACACACTGATGTCCAATTGATGTCGAAAAAAAACATCAAATTGACGTCAACACACTGATGTCCAATTGATGTCGAAAAAAACCATCAATTTGACGTCAATTTGACGTCAACACACTGATGTCCAATTGATGTTGAAAAAAACATCAAATTGACGTCAACACACTGATGTCCAATTGATGTCGAAAAAACATCAAATTGACGTCAACACACTGATGTCCAATTGATGTAAAAAAAACCATCAAATTGACGTCAACACACTGATGTCCAATTGATGTCGAAAAAAACATCAAATTGACGTCAACACACTGATG
The DNA here is from genome assembly GCF_018812025.1 of Megalobrama amblycephala. Classification (NCBI taxonomy): domain Eukaryota; kingdom Metazoa; phylum Chordata; class Actinopteri; order Cypriniformes; family Xenocyprididae; genus Megalobrama; species Megalobrama amblycephala. The sequence continues at coordinate 9,183,514 of NC_063065.1, forward strand.
TCCAATTGATGTCGAAAAAAAACATCAATTTGACGTCAATTTGACGTCAACACACTGATGTCCAATCGATGTCGAAAAAACAATCAAATTGATGTAAATTTGACGTCAACACACTGATGTCCAATCGATGTCGAAAAACAATCAAATTGATGTAAATTTGACGTCAACACACTGATGTCCAATTGATGTCGAAAAAAACATCAAATTGACATAAATTTGACGTCAACACGCTGATGTCAAATTGATGTCGAAAAAACCATCAAATTGACGTCAATTTGATGTCAACACACTGATGTCCAATTGATGTCGAAAAAAAAATCAAATTGATGTCAATTTGACGTCAACACACTGATGTCCAATTGATGTCGAAAAAAACCATCAATTTGACGTCAACACACAAATATCCAATTGATGTCGAAAAAAAATCAAACTGATGTCAATTTGACGTCAACACACTGATGTCCAATCGATGTCGAAAAAACAATCAAATTGATGTAAATTTGACGTCAACACACTGATGTCCAATCAATGTCGAAAAACAATCAAATTGATGTCAATTTGACGTCAACACACTGATGTCCAATTGATGTCGAAAAAACCATCAAATTACCGTCAATTTGATGTCAACACGCAAATGTCCAATTGATGTCGGAAAAAAAATCAAATTGACATAAATTTGACGTCAACACGCTGATGTCAAATTGATGTCGAAAAAAACATCAAATTGACGTCAATTTGATGTCAACACACTGATATCCAATTGATGTCGAAAAAAACATCAAATTGACGTCAATTTGATGTCAACACGCAAATGTCCAATTGATGTCGAAAAAAAAATCAAATTGATGTCAATTTGATGTCAACACACTGATGTCCAATTGATGTCGAAAAAAAACATCAAATTGATGTAAATTTGACGTCAACACACTGATGTCAAATTGATGTCGAAAAAACCATCAAATTGACGTCAATTTGATGTCAACACGCAAATGTCCAATTGATGTCGGAAAAAAAATCAAATTGATGTCAATTTGACGTCAACACACTGATGTCCAATTGATGTCGAAAAAAAACATCAAATTGACGTCAATTTGACGTCAACACACAAATGTCCAATTGATGTCGAAAAAAAAATCTAATTGATATCAATTTGACGTCAACACACTGATGTCCAATCGATGTCGAAAAAAAAACATCAAATTGACGTCAATTTGACGTCAACACACTGATGTCCAATTGATGTCGAAAAAAAACATCAAATTGATGTAAATTTGACGTCAACACACTGATGTCAAATTGATGTCGAAAAAACCATCAAATTGACGTCAATTTGATGTCAACACGCAAATGTCCAATTGATGTCGGAAAAAAAATCAAATTGATGTCAATTTGACGTCAACACACTGATGTCCAATTGATGTCGAAAAAAAACATCAAATTGACGTCAATTTGACGTCAACACACAAATGTCCAATTGATGTCGGAAAAAAAATCTAATTGATGTCAATTTGACGTCAACACACTGATGTCCAATCGATGTCGAAAAAAAAAATCTAATTGATGTCAATTTGACGTCAACACACTGATGTCCAATCGATGTCGAAAAAAAACCATCAAATTGACGTCAATTTGACGTCAACACACTGATGTCCAATTGATGTCGAAAAAAACATCAAATTGACGTCAATTGACTGATGTCCAGTTGATATATCTGTTGGTACACAACAAAATTTTTCTGTCATTGTAAATGCACTGAAAACAGATCAATTTCTATAAAATTTCTTATCAATGACATGATGGTGCTAAATAATGAAAGATTTTTCATATATGGGTGAAGTACTCCTTAAGTAAGGTTAAGTTAGGTCAACTATGAAAGGCAACTTGATTGTACTTGTACAAAAGCTGCAGCCTTCCAATGCCATTAGAAATTGGAAATGCTAATGAATGCCCTTTAAGTGTAGTGACCTTAATGGAACAACCATTTGTCAGCATCACAGTTTATTTATATATTGCTGATATCATATTTACCTCACAGCATATGAGCACTGAAAGGTCAAAACTTCAAGTCATGTTGTATAAGATATGGGCAACAATGGCGTATAGGGGAAATAAAATAAATAATAAAACATAGCCCTGATTTGTAGAGCCAGAAATGCATTAGGGGCTCAGGCCAGGCACTTAGACATGATTTCTTCACACTTTGTGTGATAAATGACCTGTAGGCATTTACTGTATGGATCAGTACACAATTTAAAATGCAACTGATTCCAGCATTAAAGATGTTTCCAATACTTGCAGCAGTTTATGGACCGTTGCAACTGTCTAGCAACATTCAGATTTGAGGTCTAACTGACAGAAAACAAGTTATTCTTAAGGCACAGTCATTAGCAAAACTTCGCAGGCAAAGAATGTCCATCACCCATTATCAATAATGTAGCAATGCTTGAAGCAACGGTTACTCAGAGGTCACTTTCAAACTGATCAGCTTTTTACTGGCAAATCATGCGTTGAAAGATTAACAAACTTGAATCCGATGAGAAATCCGTGTGGCGAAATTCCAGATCGTATGGATTCCTAGATTGAGATAATTAATTAAATTTGCAGTACAAAGATAAACAAAGTGTGTGGACTGCAAGTTTGTCGTCTGCTGCTTTAAATGCTCGAGCTCAAGCAGGATGGATTGTGATTGGCTGTCAGTGTTTTTATCATTCATCAGCTGGATTGTTGATACACTGAATTGTTGGTTTAACTTAAAAAAGTAAGTTACCTGGTTGCCTTAAAATTTTGAGTTAGTTGAAATTAAAATTTTGAGTTAATACAATGAAAGAGATTGATTTAATCAACAGAAACTCAACATATTATGTTATCTGAACCACATGAATTATCTAAGTTGATCTGACAAAAAAAAAATGTTGTGATAACAAATCATGAAAATAATTTTTTACAGTGTAGTTGTGGTGTGAACGCTGCTCTTATGCATATAGGTCCTTACAATGGACTGAACTGACAGCATATTTAGAATTTATGACATATTCAAAAATAAAATGTAAATTAAAATAAATGTAAATGAATATTAAAATCATAATTACAATAATTTGATTTGAATATAATAATTTTAAATGAATAATTTATTATATTTAAATTATTATTTTATTAATAATTTTGTCTGTATATTTTATCAGATGTAACTGATCACTGTATATCAATTCTGACATTATTAAATTAAGTTGTTATATGCAATACAATAATTTAATTGTATATTTTTATTATTATTTTAATAATTATAAATTATTATAAATTACAAAACAATATACACAACAATAATTTAATTTTATATTATTATTTAACTAATATATACTTTGTGCATGTATTTGTGATGAGATGTAATTGATCACTGAATATGAATTCTGATTCTCTCAGTTCTGTCGAGTGTACTGATGAAAACACTGTGACTGATTTTTCAAACTTTAACCAAGGGCTGCTGCCAGATTCATGAGATTTGTGCTGTGGATCATGTCATCCTAAACACCTCTGAATTTTTCATGAACAGTCCTGATGTGCCACAGGCAAGCTGGCATTATATTAATAAAATCCTCACTGGCTTGATGCAGAGGAGGAGGCGACAAGGATTTGAAAATCATTTAGATTTTTTGTAATGTAAGCCAATGTAAGGAATTCCATTATTGGATATGAGAGTCAGGTAAATGTGGAAAATTCAAGTGCCTGGCATTTAAATGATTGTGTAATTTAAGTCAACATAAAATGGCATTGGCACAACCCATTTTCCTACATAATGTGCTAAGATATTTTTTAGAGAAACAAAAAATATTCAATGAGAATTTTTATTTTTTGAGGTACATCCACATTTTAATTTCATGTTGGTTTTAAAATGTTTTTTGAACTAATTGAAATAACAATAATTTGATAATAATGAACATTTTTAATGCAGAACTGGCAAGCATTGTGGAAAAGAATACTGCAAAGTGAGTCTATTCTGATCTGCATTAAACAATAATGTTTCTCAAAAAAAGACACCACTGTCATATAAAATAAGCTTATTCAGCCAGGAAAGGACCTGGTTCAGATGTACTGTTGTTTTAGACAATACATACTCACTGCAGACCACAAACTGGGTCATGTATGATGAGATATGAAATGTTATTTATGTGAGTGATATTTTGCCAGTTTTACCTTCACTGTCATGGAATCAAACAGTAACTTGGTGGGTCATGATTGTTGTCATGACAGTGAACTTCCAAAAGAGACTTCATTATTCCAGGATGCTGGAAGACAAACATAAACAGCATGAAAGTGCTTGTGGATGATGCAATTCTGTTAAACAATAACAATTGCTTGTTTGCATTTTTTAGAGTGGATATCAAATCGATCAGATTCTTTCATGTTCTTTCTATTCTAGCAAAGGTTTAAATGTCATAAATATTAGTAAATCCTGACCTGCATTTGTATTTGGTTGATTATGAATGGATTTTGTTGTACCAAGTCTACATTGTTGCTGCTTTTGTGCAACCTTGAACTGACTCTTAATTTAATTTATTAATTACACAATTAAGTATAATTATGAAAATTTATGTGAATATTTTTTGCTTTATTTCAATAAACTCCACAACAGTTGTCTATCTCTCTGTTCATCTATGGATAGATTTGCTTTCAGAGCAGAAACCGAAGGTTTTAGGTGTGATTCTCATGGGAGGTAAGGCTGTTTGTTAACGGCCTACAATCGAAACAGATGCATTTGTTCAGCCTCATCTCTGTGGGTGTTCTGTGACTGTCTGAAACACAAACAGATATCTGAAGAACTGAGATATGGACTTGTACTATGGAGGAGGAATGTTTAGGTGTTTATACTAGGGGGTCTGAAGAGAAAATTATGACTTTTCATGTGACCATTTATCAAGCCTAAAGGCCCATTCACACCAAGAACGATAACTATTTTAATGTCTACACCAACGCACATTAACATTTTGTATGTTTTGTATATTATAAGCATGTGTAACCCCTCTACCCAGGTCCTACTCGCCCTGCTCTGTACAGGCCTCGAACCTGGGTCTCCGACGTGGGAGTCGGATGCTCTAATAAGGAGGCTAAAGGCTGCAACCTCTAACGTCAGTCACTAGAGCATCTCTTGAGATTGGAGGAGTGAGGTTCACTTGCACAACAACTACTAGCTGGCCTCCGTTACACTTTCCTCCCTAAACCTCACTCCCATCTGTGTCACGGCACCAATGTGACCCCTCTACCCAGGTCCTACTTGCCCCGCTCTGTGCGGGCCTCGAACCTGGGTCTCTGGCGCAGGAGTTGGACTCTCTAACGAGGAGGCTAAAGGCTGCAACCTCTAACGTCAGTCACTAGAGCATCTCTTGAGATTGGAGGAGTGAGGTTTACTTGCACACAACTACTAGCTGGCATCCGTTACACTTTACCCCCTAAACCTCACTCCCATCTGTGTCACGGCACAAATGTAACCCCTCTACCCAGGTCCTACTCGCCCTGCTCTGTGCGGGCCTCGAACTTGGGTCTCTGGCGCAGGAGTTGGACTCTCTAACGAGGAGGCTAAAGGCTGCAACCTCTAACGTCAGTGACTAGAGCATCTCTTGAGATTGGAGGAGTGAGGTTTACTTGCACAGCAACTACTAGCTGGCCTCCGTTACACTTTACCCCCTAAACCTCACTCCCATCTGTGTCACGGCACCAATGTAACCCCTCTACCCAGGTCCTACTTGCCCCGCTCTGTGCGGGCCTCGAACCTGGGTCTCTGGCGCAGGAGTTGGACTCTCTAACGAGGAGGCTAAAGACTGCAACCTCTAACGTCAGTCACTAGAGCATCTCTTGAGATTGGAGGAGTGAGGTTTACTTGCACAGCAACTACTAGCTGGCCTCCGTTACACTTTCCCCCCTAAACCTCACTCCCATCTGTGTCACGGCACCAATGTAACCCCTCTACCCAGGTCCTACTTGCCCCGCTCTGTGCGGGCCTCGAACCTGGGTCTCTGGCGCAGGAGTTGGATGCTCTAACGAGGAGGCTAAAGGCTGCAACCTCTAATGTCAGTCACTAGAGCATCTCTTGAGATTGGAGGAGTGAGGTTTACTTGCACAGCAACTACTAGCTGGCCTCCGTTACACTTTACCCCCTAAACCTCACTCCCATCTGTGTCACGGCACCAATGTAACCCCTCTACCCAGGTCCTACTTGCCCCGCTCTGTGCGGGCCTCGAACCTGGGTCTCTGGCGCAGGAGTTGGACTCTCTAACGAGGAGGCTAAAGGCTGCAACCTCTAACGTCAGTCACTAGAGCATCTCTTGAGATTGGAGGAGTGAGGTTTACTTGCACAGCAACTACTAGCTGGCCTCCGTTACACTTTCCCCCCTAAACCTCACTCCCATCTGTGTCACGGCACCAATGTAACCCCTCTACCCAGGTCCTACTTGCACAGCGACTACTAGCTGGCCTCCGTTACACATGCACTGCAGTTATGTTCCCTGACAGCAACATAGTGTCATTCCAGATCCGGCCCACATCTCATCCACGTGTAATCCACAGGTACCAGATGTGGCCGGATTTGGGCCACACTATGTTGCTGTTTGGGTATCTGCTGCATTAAAATTCAAGCTCATTAAATGAGGATGGATGAATGAGGATGTTTTTATCATTAACAATCTGGAAATTGTTTTTTTTTTTTTTTAAAGTGATTCCAACTATTCCAATTCCTGTGCTGTTATCGCTATAGTTATAGTTATATAGTTATACTCATTATAGTTTTCATGCATGGAGTGAACGGGCAGAATAGAAAGTCTAGAGTAATATCACGTGAGACACTAAAGTTTAGAGTTTTAGAACAGATCTCATAGACCGTAAAAAAAAAAAGATGGACGACATGTCTCCACTTCCTTCCAGTGTAGAAAAATGAAGCCGAAATTGACATTGTGCACAGATTATGTCATTTGGAGTCAGCACAGTAGTAATCCTGAGGTTGAGCCATATTATTAATGTCCCGCTGATCAAATCACAAGCACAGCTGTCAATCATGACATTACCTGGGTTTATAGGATCAAACAACTAACTAAAACCGAACTTATTGAAAAAATAAATAAATAAATGTACGCCAACATGATGAGAACTACATAAAATTACAGAAACCATCTTTGGAAAAAATGTATTTAAGTGTAATTGGATTAATTTGAAGTTTTGCATGTCCCATACAATTACATGGAGGGTTTAAGACATACGCAGCCAGCCTCCAGGGGGGCAATCAAAATGTTTTGGCTTCACTTTTCAGGATGTGTGTGGCACACTTGATCTCAGTGTCACAAACTGTGCATTCTCAGCCTCAGACGACACACCCACGGTCCGATGGCTGAACGTCTGATATAACGTCTGATGATAACGTCTGACATAAGGCACACAAACTGGGAAACACTTCGGGAGGTTCGATGCCAAACCTCCTCATGGAAGAAGAAAGCAGTTGTGTGACAATGAGTGCATCAGATTTCAATGATGTGCTCAGATTTGCCAAAGTCTCAATACAAACTCAAATACTTCTCAATACATTTTTCCATAACCAAATGATCAATTCTAGCCACATTAAACCTTTTACTCTTACTGCATGTCAATAATTTCAGATTTAGTTGTGTCCATTATTAAAATAATCAAATTATCAGCCAGAATTTTAACATGTGCATTCCATGTTAGGAAGTAGGAACAACATCTGAGACAAAATTGATACTTAAATGAAAGAACAGATAACTGTATGAGATATAAAAGAGCAACATCTGAACAATAAAAAATTAATCTGGGAATGGATAGCTCACCTGGGACTCAGCATAATAAAGGAAGTTGAATCCTCACACTAGCATAAAAGGAGGATGTTTTTTCCTATTGTCAGTGTTAGTTACATTTATATTTATCACACTTGCTGTTTGGATCGAGGAAACTGTTAAGCCCTAGACTAATCTTTACACCTGAATACTCACATATACACACACATCATAAAGAGTTGGCCTCATTCTGACAAATGACACATGGTGCTTTTTTCACACGCGGCGTTGCACGATTAGCAGTGCGGTGAGCTGTGAAGCTAATTGCCACAATGGTGTTCACTCACGCACTGTGCTGACATTTAGCGAGCGATGGCCAGACATACATTTCCATCCAGTTTATGAGGATGAAAGTGGATTCTGATTTATCAAAGTAGCATGCTAGCTTGCACAATTGTTCTGTCACAGGTTATTTACTGCAAAAATTTATTATTACTGCATTAAATCTGCAATCGTTTTGTTTCCTAAAAATAACACAAAAACAAATAATTAAAAAAATATGGCATCATAACCTTCACAAGCAACAATCCTGAGCAAGTGAAGGCAGATATATCCATTTTAACACTTTTAAGAAAAAAATGAAATGGTAAAACATATATTAGGCTAAAGTTCAAAAGTTTGGGGTCAATACTTTTTTTCAGCAAGGATGCATTCAATTGATCAAAAGTGACAGAAAAGACATTTAAAATGTTACAAAATATTTCTATTTCAAATAACTGCTGTTCTTTTGAACTTTTTTTTCTCATAGAATCTTGAAAAACATGTATCATGGTTTCCACAAAATATTAAACAGCACAACTGTTTTCAACATTGATAATAATGGAAAAATGTTTCTTAAGCAGCAAATTTAGCATATTAGAATAATTTCTGAAGGATAATGTGACACTGAAGACTGGAGTAATGATGCTGAAAATTCAGGAATAACTGACCAAACCTTGACTTCTTAGTCTGGCCTTGTACACTCAAAAAATATTTTTGCTGTTTGTTAAAAGTCAACAGGTATTTTGTGTTGGGACTACATGAATCATTTTTCTTGACATAACTGGACAGTGAATCTGTAGTTCCCAGCATGCTTTGCATAGGACTGCATTAGGAGAGTATATTTTGAAATTAACTGTTATTTTATGCGTAAGACTTGTTAATGCTTAATGTTCAGTTATGTTGGACAATTAGAAGAGTTTCTTTTATGTTTTTGAGTTGTGCAGATGAGTGGTATTGTGCATATGCTGTGGGTGGTTATGTGACAACCGTGATGTCTGTTGTTTCAATCGGTGTCAGTGAGCAAAAACTAATTTGTTAGTTCTAAGACCAGTCTCTTCTTTCTTGCTAACATTGTTCTGTACCTGCTTGTTAGTATGATACAGTAACTTAAGTTTATTAAGTTGGTTTAACAATGCACCATTTGTTCAAATGAACTTGATTTATTATTGTTATACCAACTTAAACTAATTGCATTTTTTTTCTTAACTGAATTAAGTTTATTGAACTAACATTTTCTTTTTTTTTTAAATGTACCTTTTTCCTCTCACCTTCTTTATTATGTCGTCTTTTTTTCTTTTGCTGTCTGTCTGGTTATGGGATAGCCAGGAGACTCCTAAAGCAGTTTAGATGGGATATCTGGTCCTACTGCTGCTGCATGGTTGAACAGGTGCATGGGTGCTGGATCTCCCATGGGAAGGAAAAAAAGGAAACATTAGAAAAAAATGGGAAATTAGAGATGTGAGAGACTGATTCAAAATACCTTATTGTGTTGGCAAAATTTACAGCAAAAGAATGTTTAAAATATGTTGAGGTATATCAGCCAATACTGTAAAATTTTACAACGTTCAAACTTATATTCACTGCATAAGCATTTTAGTTCTGCTTCTCACAATCAGATGGGTATTGAAGACTTTTGAGTTGAGTTTTCCTGTCATCTGCTGGTGGCTGGGACTTACTACAGATACAGAGCAAAATATCAGCTGTTCAATTTAATTTGGGTTATTATGACAAAACACTGCTTCAGAGCTTCACAAATGAAATCAGTGAATCGGAGTGCCAAAGTCACATGATTTCAGCAGTTTAGTCGTTTGATAGGAGATCCGAATCACTAATTTGAAACAAAAGATTCATAAAGCTCAGAAGCTTCATGAAGCAGTGTTTTGAAATCGGCCCATCGCTAGATATTGTTGAAAAGTCGTTATTATGTTTTTTTGTCACACAAAAAGTATTCTTATCGCTTTATAATAAGATAGAACCACTGAACTCACATTAACTGTTTCAAATATGTTTTTAGTACTTTTATGGACCTTGAGAGTTTGAATGGTTTTGCTCTCAATAAAGGCCTCACTGAGCCATCGGATTTCATCAAAAATATCTTAATTTGGGTTCCGAAGATGAACAAAGGTCTGACGGGTGTAGAACGACATGAGGGTGATTAATTAATGACATTATTTTCATTTTTGGGTGAACTAACCCTTTAATGATGAACACCTGCTGTTAACAATCACTGAAGAAAAGAGAAACACAAGACTGACTTCAGCCACAGCCTTAGATGAAATCAACTGAAGATAAAAGACATTAAATCTCTCAAGATCTGATTAAAAGATCTGATTCACTTATTACTAACCAATTGACTTTATTTCTGTCACACAGAAGATCTTATTGAGAAATAACAGAGGTTTAGATGTTGGTGTTGGTCAAAAACTAATGCCACCATCATGGTGGTCAGGCTTTGTTTTAAAGTGCGTTCACCCCATATCGTAATTGCTGTACCTACGATATTCTGGCTCATAAAAGGCGTTCACGTCCTCGTTGAGGTCGTAATTACAGCTTGTAAGCTGGGAGTTTTCTGAAAGGTCCCACGTGTACCACGTGGCCGCTGTAGATTCATTTAGGCATTGGTAGTGCAGCCATAGAAACGCATAATTCCCAGTCAAAGGACGTGAACAGCTCCGAATACAACGTCATGTGTTTCCGGTAATTACAAGATGGTGTGAACGCAGCAAGAATTACAGATAGGGCTAAACCTATCTAAACATAAATTATATTTCATACAATTTATATTGTACTGTAATTGTACTATAAATGTTCTACCACTGTAACTTGAATGTTTTACTGGATCCATTAAGGACTGTCTTATAATTAGGGGTCCAGGCTGTGCTATTAATGTTGTCCACTAGAGGGATCCACGGGATAAGGTATATTTTAAGCCCAATCCTTTTCATTGACGTCACTTTCCCGCCAGAACACGCTCCCTCAGAAAGAATGAGTGGCAAAAAGAGCCTGCTGCATGACTGGATTTAATAGGGGAAACTGCGAAAACACGAGTAAAACAAACGATTACACTAAAGGTTGGGCTCGAAAGTGTTCCTTACAACTTGTCAAAGAAACCTAATCCATGGATATTGACATGCAGCCAGGAATCGTGTTTCCTGACATAAATTAGATGTGCCTGATTTCCTGGGGAAATACATAAAGCAAATTTGCCTGTGAACACTTTAGGTAGGTCTAAATCCGAGTGATCACTTACATCAATGTTATATATATATATGTCGTTATATCATCCAGCCCTAAAAATGTTATAGTTTTTATCAGTGTTTATTTAAAAACACTCAATTATGCAGTAGATGGTAAATATTTAATTGATTAGTCAGTACAATATATAACAATATATAGGGTATGATTTTACCCCAAAATCCAACATTTTGACACAAAATGATAACTGCAAATCGACATTTCTTTGCCTGGAGTAGAGTCCAGTTGCTTCTGTGAATTGCAGCAATCCATTTGCTTCTTTTTTTTCTGTAGCTTTTAGCAGTCTGTAAAAATGTAACTCAGATTTCTTGTCAAATTTATTTGTACAGTCAATCGCAAAGTTCTTTCCCGTTTTGTGAGGTGAAGACCACATGTCCCAAGATTCCATGCTCAAACTTGGCATCATCAAGCTATGCCTTTTTTTTAATAGGCTTCTAGGAAGTCTAGCGGACAGATAATTCTACATATTCTTTGCATCTTTACCACATCAAATTTGAAAGATAAAATTGGTAATAATAGACAATTGAAGTAGAGGATCTCAATCACTTTACGAAGTTGTTTGGTAGATTTTCCACTACACACCTGAATTAAGTTAAAGGGTTAGTTCACCCAAAAATGAAAATTATGTCATTAATGTCTGTCCCTCCATTGAAAATGTATGTACGGTATACTGTCCATGTCCAGAAAGGTAATAAAAACATCATCAAAGTAGTCCATGTGACATCAGTGGGTCAGGTAGAGTTTGTTGAAGCATCTAAAATACATTTTGGTCCAAAAATAACAAAAACTACGACTTTATTCAGCATTGTCTTCTCTTCCGGAATCCTTTCCATTGAATTGATTCCATTGAATTAATTCCATTGAATCCTTTCATCTGTCGGCGTTGGTAATGCACTTTTACGTCGCTGTGGTTGTTTTTGGCGATTAGGACATCCGCGACATTTTGAAGCATCGAAAATACATTTTGGTCCAAAAATAACAAAAACTACGAATTTATTCAGCATTGTATTCTCTTCCGGGTCTGTTGTCAATTTGCATTCACGACTCCGCTTCTTCTTCTTCTTCTTCTTCTTTACTGTTTTACGGCGGTTGGCATCCAGCTTATTGGTGCATTACCGCCCCCTTCTGCTCCGGAGTGTGGTTCACGACTCCGCAGTGACGCTGCTGATGTAAGACGCTGCTGACGTGTTATCCGGTGCGCCCGAGCTTCGTTTACAGTCCGAGGAAGACGCACGCTGTATTCAAGCTATTCTACATTGTTTGTATTTTGGTATTGCTATATTTTTTAAAATGGTGCATAAGTGTGCATGTCACGGATGTCCTAATCCCCAAAAAAAAACGCGGCGACGTAAAAGTGCATTACCAACGCCGACAGATGAAAGGATTCAATGGAATCAGTTCAATGGAAAGGATTCCGGAAGAGAATACAATGCTGAATAAAGTCGAAGTTTTTGTTATTTTTGGACCAAAATGTATTTTCGATGCTTCAACAAACTCTAACTGACCCACTGATGTCACATGGACTACTTTGATGATGTTTTTATTACCTTTCTGGACATGGACAGTATACCGTCCATACATTTTCAATGGAGGGACAGAAAGCTCTCTGACTAAATCTAAAATATCTTAAACTGTGTTCCGAAGATGAACGGAGGTCTTACGGGTTTGGAACGACATGAGGGTGAGTCATTAATGACATAATTTAAATTTTTGGGTGAACTAACCCTTTAAAGGGGTGTCCAAGGCATCTATGAATTTATACTCTACTAAGTATACTTCAACACCTGTTTGAGTTGGTTTGAGCACTATTACTTGGGAATAAGATCTAGCGCTCTACTAAAAGACTTAAGTATGGAAGTAAGAGTCTCTAATCAGCTGCGCAACATAAGAACCACACTGACTCCGGCTGATGTCCTTGAATCCTTTAATAATGTCCAGAAGAGTTCTCAGAAAATCTCACCAGCAAAAAGAATACAGCAGGTTTTTATAAGACCTAAGGTACATAACACAGTCAAAATAACATGATTTATTACTCACTGTTGTCAGTCTAATATGATTGGTTCAGATTTGAGCAAAACAAGCCTCTACCTACTTCCTCTGTTACTGGCAGAGCAAAATGAGTTCAGAATCATTGAATCACAGTCCCATCAAAATCACAAGGCTAATAGTTTGTTAATTACTCAATATGTCAAGGAATTATTACAGACTTTTTAATCTGAATGCTATATAGCCAGCATGGCAAACATTTCCACTGTTACAACACACAACACACTCAGTCTTAGTGAATACTTTTCTATTCTCAAGAGTTAAACGTTAGGGGAAAAGAAATGTCAGTTGTTAGTTAATTATGATTATGTTTAAAAATCCACCACAGTTGTTTTTCCTCCAAAGATATGATGCCATTTAATTTTCATTTAAAGGGACAGCAGAAAAATAACAAGGTGATACTGATAGTACTGCTGCTCTCTATGCGGAGTGCACAGCGTGCCACCAAACCAGCCTCCAAGGGGGCACCCATACTTTTGCTAAAAATGAGAAGCTGGACAGATGATTATGGCAGAAAGTGACAGCAAGCAGGACAGCCTCAGGATCTTGTTGGCCAAGTAAGCTCAATAAACTTGCCATTCTAGAGAACAGACAGAACAAACAACAATGTAAGCACGTTTCTGCAGTTTTAAGTCAATGTAGGTGTGTCCTGATTCGTGTACTTATGCTGTATTCTATGACGTTTTTAAGTAGCCTATGAATAGTGTGAGTAGTGTGTTCAAGAAAATGTGCACTTTAAATACCCGGATGATGCACTAAATTAACGAAGTGTGGAATATTGGACACTTCATGCACTCAACTGTCACAGTTTTAAATATGCAGCGGAGGGGCCGGGACTACCAGACTCTGATGTTTAATGACAAAATAACCTTATAAAATTCATTCACTACATGGATGAATACATAGTGCATAAGTTCATAGTGCATAGTGTCATTTGGGATGCAACTTGTGAAATGTGACTGCAGTCACTTAAATTAAAAAATAACTTGATTATTACGATTAACTGTTCGTCTTAAGGCTTTGTAATACATTTTGTGTGCTTCATTCATGAAATAATTGTGATGAATTTAATCATTTGTAAGTTTTCATTTTGCATTGTAAGATTGCAAAGAAAATTTCTGAGTTCTGAGAATCGGCCGATACCAATCCAATACTAGTGCTGTTTTTTCTACATAACTATACAGTATATACATCTGTGTTTGTGCAACTTTCAATTGTAAAAATTTTTTTTTTAGGCTTAGTAATACAGTTAGTAGTAGATAATAGTAATTATAATTTGCTATATACAAAAGTCTAGTATGTTCTAATTTAGAAATGTGTATCTAAATGCACATGTGTTATTTTAAGCATATATTTCATACCTGAGTTTGGCCCTAAGCACCCTGTAGGAAGTCCACAACCTCCTTATGTTTAAAGGCTCTTGCCTGAAAGTGAGAGAGGCCAATTCATGAATGATTACATATTTGATATTAAAAGACAAGTTCACGTTAACAGTTAGTAATTTTGCAAATGCTTTTTCCAAGCAACGTACAAATGCATTATATCCACAAATCCACTCATACAGCTTTATAAATGACTGCAGGCACTGGTTGTTGGGTTGTGTACTATTCCACACATATCCCCATTAACTTACCACTTCAATAGGTGTCTTTCCATCATAACCGGACACGGCCATATTAACCCCAGCTAACTTCCAAATCTTCAATCCCTCCAAGTCACCACTTGCAGCAAGACTGTAAAAGACACACCAGAATATGAACCAAATAAATACAACAGAAAGGGTGAGAAGAAATGTGTGTGTGCGTGTTTTTGTGATTTATGAGGACACAAATTTGTATAATGACATGGGTATTACACTGGTATTACGACGTAAAAATGATATATGATGACATTTCATGAGTCCTCATATTTAAAATAGCTTTAAAAACATACTAAACAATGTTTTATTAAAAATGTAAAAATGCAGAATGTTTTCTGTGATGGGTAGGATTGGGGGTAGGGGTAATGTTGGGGGATAGAATGTACAGTTTGTACAGTATAAAAAGCATTACGCTTTTGGAATTTCCTCACTAAGATGTGTGTGTGTGTGTGTGTGTGTGTGCGTGTGAGAGAGAGAGAGAGTTACCGGCACAGCTCTGTTTCATTATCCTTCAATTCATCTTGGGAGAGGTGAGCTCCACTCTTCCTCAGCAGCTCCACAACATCCTTATGCCTACAGACAGAGAACAGTGATGTGTCTTAAAGGGATAGTTCACCAAAAATTAAAATGATCTGATTTACTCAACGTCAAGCCATTCTAGGTGTATATGACTATATGACTATCTTCTTTACTTGCGTAGGCCATCTGCCAGAAGCTAGTTATTCTAGTTTGTAATGTTTTAAATATGGATATTTTTCTTACAAAAAAAACCCATCTCTTCACTTCAGAAGGCCTTTAATAACCCCCTGGAGCCATATGGATTATTTTTTTTATGATGGATGGATGCATTTTTTGGGGGGGGCTTCAAAACAAACGTGGATATGTTCTTTATGTTTAAGAAAACGAGTAAACTAGTCTTATCAACTGCTTGTTTATTGTCTTTATAAACTCTTTGATTTAAAAAAATCTGCACACACAATAATTTTTTTTTCATGTTTTAATAAAAATGAAGGCCTATTTAATAAAACCAGTTATAAGCATATTTCCAGTTCATTTAGTCTGTTATTAAAGAAGCTTGCATTGCGCATCAGGCTCATTGTTCAGTGTCAGCAACTCACTCGTACACAGCAAAATCCACAGAGTTAAATCAACTCTGCTCAGATTTCAGTACATTTTCTTCAGTGATTCTGCTTGTTAACAGCAGGTGTTCATCATTAATGTTCAATCATCACTTAATTAATAGCTTAATTTTCTCATTAACTTTAAATCTGCTTCAGTGTTATTTTAACACTATTCAGAGAGGGACCAAATGTACTCTGAGCAGAGTTGATTTAACTCTGGGGATTTTGGTAATCATCAGTAAACTTTGACAGCTCGATGAACCGGCTCTTTCGGTTCTTTTTTAGTCGGATGTGTTACTTCGTCTGTGCGTTATGCATCATCATCCTGGACCTAAAGTTCGATTCAGTTCGATTTGTGAACCAGCTTAACTGGTTACTTCCTGAGAATGGGCTCAAAAGAACGATTCGTTCAAGAACCGAACATCCCTATTGCCTATTTGGATTTGTTGAATTCTGCCTGGACATTGATTAAAATTTCCTGTTTAACTTTTGGTTTGTTTGCCCTGGACTTGCTAAATTGTTTAACAAACTCCAGCAAATGTATTCTAAAATGCCTCCAGTTGTGGATCCGTTACAAGCAGGCATTTAGGGGGGAAAAAATCATGATGGGTCAACCAATCATCATCTGACATAGGACATAAAAATATTGACCACTTCAGCAGGATCTCAGGATGATGTGGAGATAGACAGCACAAGTTTCCTCACATGATCTGAATAAATATTGTTTTCTTGAATGAATTGGGATTTTTATTTCTCATGTTTCTACACAAACGTGTCCATAAATTGGAAAAAAGGAAAAGTGCAAGACAAGGAAATGAATAGAGAAAAGAAAATGTATAATTTTACACTGTATGCAACTACGACCAATGTTTAAAACATGCAAGAAAAGAACGGCATGGATGCTGTCAAATGGCTCTATAAATTAGGTGGACAAACTAAAATAGTAATAACATAAAAACTGAAACCTCTAGATGACTTTAAGAACCTTAGTGGTGTCAGTTTGTGTAAAGGGAAGAAATATGTTTCATGATAAAATACATGTTATACAACGTGCCCACACACATCTGCACATTAGTTGTGGTGAAAACAGTGAAAAAGCTTTAAGCTACAGCAAAACATTCAGTTATATACAGATTTACTAGCTTCCTAATGTATATAATGCAAATAGGTATGAAGCTAAACCATCCTTCTTACCTGAAGTGAATGGCATTGTGAAGGGGTTTATCTCCAAAGCGATCTTTGACATAAAAGGTGGTCCCTTTACTCAGCAGATACTGCACCACTTTCAGATGCCCCTCACATGCGGCGATGTGAAGGGGAGTTCGGCCATCGTAATCTGCCATGCTCAAGTCTGTGCCCTACAAACAACAACAATAGCAAAAACAGAAAGCATAATTTCTTACATTACTGTACTTGAGTATAATTTTAAAGTATCTATTCTTCATTTTGGGTAACTTTTACTTTTTACTCATAAAAACATGCCATTCCTCACTATTTTGAATAGAAGAAATCGTCACCAGCTCAGTGACATGATAGCAGTGTCCAATTCGTTAACGAGTTGATTTAAGATGCAATCAGATGCAATCAGATGCAGTCCAGTTCACAAATGAATCGTTCAGTGTGATTTGCGAACTGATTTAACAGGTTAACTGAAAATAATCAAATCGTTAACGAACTGGACACTGCTATCGTGTCACTGAGCTGGTGACGATTACTTCTAGTCAAAATAGTGAGGAATGGCATGTTTAAGTTCCCCAAAACCCTTTAATATGGAAGCATATGTGTAGCAGAATTCAATTTGAAATGTAATATGCAAAATGGCACTGCAATATGTAAAATGGCAATGCATTTCTTTATTTAAATTTACATTTTCCATACTATATATGCAATGTTTGGAGCAAAATGATAATTCAAATTCAGTAATATAATTTACATTTGCCATTTCCTACACTATGTTTAACATATAATTTAAACATATATTTTAATGCTTTATAAGTTGCAAAATTAAAATGAAAATGTATTACAGAAATGATTATATATGTCTATAACGTTCAAGCAGAAATTATATTTAAAGGATTAGGCCACTTTTAAATACACTTTTCCTGATAAATTTACTCACCCCCATGTCATCCAAGATGTTCATGTCTTTCTTTCGTCAGTCGAAAAGAAATGAAGGTTTTTGAGGAAAACATTCCAGGTTTATTCTCCTTAAAGTGGATTTCAACGGCTACCAACAGATTGAAGGTCAAAATTACATTTTCAGTGCAGCTTCAAGGCTTTAAACGATATCAGATGAGTAATAAGGGTCTTATCTAGCGAATCGATCGGTCATTTTCGGAAAAAAAATACAACCGTTTATGCTTAATAAACAAAATATCGCCTTGAACGTACTTTCCGCTTCCGCATTCTTCATAACGCTTACGCTGAATGTTAACGCTTACGAAAATGACAGATCGATTCGCTAGATAAGACCCTTATTACTCATCTGATATCGTTTAAAGCCCTTGAAGCTGCACTGAAACTGTAATTTTGACCTTCAATCTGTTGGTAGCCATTGAAATCCACTGTAAGGAGAATAATCCTGGAATGTTTTCCTCAAAAACCTTCATTTCTTTTTGACTGACGAAAGAAAGACATGAACATCTTGGATGACATGGGGGTGAGTAAATCTATCAGGAAAAGTGTATTTAAAAGTGGCCTATTCCTTTAATGCTGAATTTAAAGATTTATTATTGTAAATGAAAATCATAGATCAGGACTGTTAGTTGTTTGTGTACAAAATCTGCTGTAAAAGAGCGAGCCATTTAATCCCGTTATATGTAAAGCTTGAATGTGTTCATGTCCATATTTGTGTATTACCGTCTGAATAGGGTAGGTTTTAGATAAAAACTTGACATAATGCTAAAATAACTCAAATTAATGCCCATGCATCCTCCCCGCTGCCATAACAGTTTAAAATGATGTAAACTAGTATGTTTACATTGCGTTCTTCTTAAAATGTGTCATGTTTATATTTGTCAAAGCACATTTAGTTTGTTTTTAGTTTACTTTTTACATAGCATATTTTGTTATTTTCACTTGTTTAACACAACTGAATTATTAGTAATAATTATCAGTGTATGACAAGTTTTGATAATAAAATAAACATTTTGAGCAGTAGGGTGGGGCATAAAAAATTGCTAAATAAACATTCGTTCAGTCAGTAGCTTTTACTTTTAATACTTAAGAATATTATTTTTGCACTTTTACTCAAGTAAATTTGAAAATGAGTACTTAATACTGGAGTAGTGTTTTAATAGGGTATCTGTACTTTTACTTGATTTGTGTACTTCATCCACCACTGCTGTACTGCAAAATCATTACAAGGGTGAAAACAGCAATTTGTGGTCACAATCCAATTTATTCAGTGGAAAAGAAAGAAATTCTGTTGTAAGGACGGTAGAAGTAATGAAGAAATTCTAAAATGTTGTATTTAATGATGCTTTAGTTTTTAATTTGTTTTATTCACTTGTATTTATGAACATACATAATGCCATTTATGTCGAACCTCTATTGTTTAACAAGAGATGCTATAGGTTATTAGATGTTGAGTTGCTCTAAACCAAGAGTTACACAGTACAAAGTAAAGGCAAACGCCCAAATGCTTACCATTTCCCTTATGGCCTCTAAAGCCTCAGTATCTCCATTCTTAGCAGCAGCACAGGCCAGAGTGGGCGTTAGCGCATTTCGTATGGCTTCAAGCTCCTAAGGACATCAGTAATATTATAGTGGATTACAACTGTTAATCACAACCTCTTCTGGTCCTGAATATGCTTGTTCATTACACAAACTCAACCAGAATAACAAGATTAGAAGGTCTGGTCTACTCACCTCTTTACAGCCCATGCTGAGGGACCTGGCGATGACCTGAATAAAGCGACTGTCGCTGAGAGAGAGCTTTGCACCCTCCAGGTCAGCTACCATCTCACCACGCAGATTGCGACTCAGCATCTTATGAATAAATAACATGTTTTGAAACCATAAAGTAACATTACTAATGCTGTACTGTGCAAATTGTCCTGGGAGAAGCAAAATTGTCATTTCCTGTTTTACATTTTTTTTCAGTCATTTTTTTTTTACCTTCTTCTTCTCTTCTGTACTGATGTCTTGTTTTGCCAGCACATAGGAGAGCTTTGAAAGAGCAGCTTCTGGAGTCATATCAAACCCAGCGACCACGCCTGCATTACTCAGAGCCTGAGAGGGAAAATTAAATAAGTACACACTTCTGGAGTACACCCACATGAGGTCTTTCTCAAGCAAACGCCCATACCTGGCCAGTAGCGTATGCTATTGTGACTGTGCCCCTGAGGCACTGAGTGCAGTTGACAATGATGAGTCCTCTCTCAGTCGCTTTACGGATCTCATCCAGCAAGTCTTGGCGGTTATCAGGGGCGTTACCACTGCCGTAGGTCTCCAAAATGACACCCTCCATGGGAGCCTTCAAGAAAGCCTTGACCTGATGTGAAAACAGACCTCATTTGAACATTTGAAAACTTGCATGTCGATATTAATTTATCATTTATTATTAAACATTCACAAGCCATTTTATTTCCATAATGCAATGTAATTCTGAGTGAAACAGAACACTGAACAAGAAAAAATGGTGGACAGGACTTGACTTTATCCCCAGCTAACAGAATTTTGTTATAAGAACTGGTGATATTACGTTCTGTGCCCAGGCTTCGGAGCGTGTGTCGTGAAATCCCGGAAGCTTTCAGTGAAGCGCGTATCGAGGCTCGTATCGATTGTAGATCAATGACATCATTGATGACGTTCGAAGCCTCGCTTCTGCCTGACTGGTTCAGGATGCGATTCAAATCTTGGCGCGACAATTTGACAGATATATAAACCATGGGATCCCCTCAGAATTTGTTGTTTTAGAATAATAATATCGCCCCTCCTGCCTGTTATGACCAAAGAATTTATTTACACACATTTGATAGCCCCATTCATTTGAAGCCAATATGTTTATTACACAGTTATGTTAAACAGTCATTATATGCAACCAGAAAATACACATTATATTCAAATAAATATATTAATCTATGTGTAAATTGATTTTTTTCTTCACAGTTATTTCTAAGCCTTAACTGGCGCAAAATAAAGTGCATCACAGATCACATCAGGTCATCTGTAATGTATCTGCTTGTTTTACACTCTTTGACCACCAGGTGGTATTGTGAGCAAATTAAGCCTCAAGAAATGAACCCTTTTGTGAACCACTTGGCTGAAAAGCTTCAATGCTTCATGAGGCTTCATCTCATCATAATTAATAAGAACGTTCTCTAAATATTCAGTGTTGGTTCTGGGAAATGTTTTCTGAAAATACCTGTAATTGCTGATAAAGCTCAACTAAAGCACCCACCAATCTCCATGATGGTGACCTCAAAAGAACCATTTAAACTTCTGTTAATTCTCAATAAGAGCTTCTGTAGACGTGTGACAGAAATAAAGTCAGTCTGGTTAGTAATAAGTGAAGCTGGTAATGCTGTTTGTGGAGTTGTTTAATCAGATCTTCAGAGATTTAATGTCTTTTATCTTCAGTTCATCTAAGGCTGAAGAAAGTTGTAATTTGTGTTTTTATTTCTTCTTCTTTCAGTGCTTGTTCACAGCAGATGTATGAATGATTGAAAGAATGTTTCAGGAACATCATACAAACCTTTAAATAACATTCTACTAACATTAAATGTGCCCTAGAATTAAATATTGAATTTATATTGGCATAGTTAAATAACAAAAGTTCAGTACATGCAAGACATACATTGAGTTTCAAACCCCATTGCTTCCTCCTTCTTATATAAATCTCATTTGTTTAAAAGACTTCCGGAAAACACGCGGATCTCAACATAACACCGACTGTTACGTAACAGTCGGGATCATTAATATGTATGACCCCAATATTTGCATATATGCCAGCCCATGTTCAAGGCATTAGACAAGGAAAGGCAGTATTAACGTCTGGATCTGTGCACAGACAAGGTAAGCCAGCAAGAACAACAGCGAAAATGGCAGATGGAGCAATAATAACTGACATGATCCATGATATCATGATATTTTTAGTGATATTTGTAAATTGTCTTTCTAAATGTTTCATTAGCATGTTGCTAATGTACTGTTAAATGTGGTTAAAGTTACCATCGTTTATTACTGTATTCACGGAGACAAGAGCCGTCGCTATTTTCATTTTTAAACATGTGCAGTCTGTATAATTCATAAACAACTTCATTCTTTATAAATCTCTCCAACAGTGTAGCATTAGCCGTTAGCCACAGAGCATATATCCTCAAACTCATACAGAATCAAACGTAAACATCAAAATAAATACTTTACTCACATAATTTGAAGCATGCATACAGCATGCATGACGAACATCTTGTAAAGATCCATTTGAGGGTTATATTAGCTGTGTGAACTTTGTAAATGCACTGTAATATTGTCGAGAGCTCGTGTGGCAGGGAGCGCGCGATTTAAAGGGGCGGCGCTGCCAAAATCAGTGTATAGTTAATGATGCCCCAAAATAGGCAGTTAAAAAAATTAATTAAAAAAAATCTATGGGGTATTTTGAGCTGAAACTTCACAGACACATTCAGGAGACACCTTAGACTTATATTTCATCTTGTGAAAAAGCATTCTTGGGCACCTTTACGGAAACTGTACATTTTATTTTCTTGGAATGTTACAAATCAACGTTCCTACAATGTTGAATTTTAAATCAAAATTAAGTTGAAAGAACGTTTGAGGAACATTATACCTTATAAAACTGGACGTTTTTAATGTTCCCAGAACCAACACTGAATATTTAGACAACGTTCTTATAACAAAATTCTGTTAGCCGGGACAGGCCTGAGATTTAAGATGAAATCAAGAATATTTCTGATGCTACTTGATGGCTAGACTTGTCTAGCTGTCTCATCACATACAAAACAAATAACAGCAAATCAACAGCAACTGCCCAACCAATCCACAACAGCAAATCTATGATATGTTCGAAGCAGAACGCCTGCATGTGAGATAAACTCTCATCATCAGTAATAGATTCTAATTTACTACAAATGTTTTGTCATTCAACATTAAAGATGTTTGACCAAAGTATGTGGCATATTACCACACAGCCTTACTGTATCGGTAGTAATCCCTGGGAAGAGTCGCAGGAGACCCACATTGAGGTTCATTTGTGTGTTGACGGTGAATTTGGCAGTTGTGCTTGGTCGCCACACAGTGTCCCAGTTAACTAAAAATAGGAAATGATAATTTTTGCATCAGAATACAGACATTAGTGCAATTACATCAGTAACGGGGAAGTTGACTTGAAATTGCAAGCAGTGGCAACAGTGTCTTGTGACACGGTCTGTTAAGCTACTTAAAGTCCACTACAGATTTCAAGATACATTTACATATCTCACAATCTGTAGTAGATTTCAAGTAGCCTAATATTTCTGACTGATGCAGCCATAAATGTTGGAAGAACTGGAATTACTGTTGATGTCAACTTCAGCATTGGCTAATGGCGGAAGATTTGGTGAGGCAAATGCTTTAAAGCTTCCAGAGTCCACCTTGGTGACACGATTGCCTCTGTACAGCTTATGGTGAAAATAGAGGCAAACCTGTGGAGAAATAAAGAGATAAAAGGCTATGTTCTTGTCCCTTACTCATTTCAAAGATTTCAATAATTTTATATGTCCCTTCAAAACATGTACTGACTTATTTGACAGGTGGTGTACAGGAGGTTACACATGTGTGCTGTCTGTGCTTATGTTATTCTAATTGAACAATAGACTTGACCATTTAAACAGCTAAATATGTACTTCAAGATTTGTGAGTGAAATTTATTTTTTTATCCATCCATCCATCCATCACACTGCATAACCTCTGTAGGGTCGCAGGGAGCTTGAACGTATCTCAGCGTTTCTAGCCTCAGGGTCACACTAGGACTGCAACTAATGATTATTTTGATAACTGATTAGTTGGCTGATTATTTCTTCGATTAATTGATTTATTGGACAAAAAGCCCAATTTTCTTTTTCATTGTCATGATATTCATTACTGATTATTATAGATTTTTTAGATTAGTTGTTGCAGCCCTAGTTCACATGCAGACATTCGCACTCTCATTCACACCTACGGCAATTTTAGCATCTCCAATTCACCAGGGTCAGAAAGTAAAAGTCCTGCCATATTTTTATTCCACCCACTGAAGCATTAATGAGATAAATAAGTGATTAATTGAGTGATGATTGACCATTATTGAAGACACCTGATGATAACAAGCAGAATCACCAAAGGAGAAAATCACAATTTTTAAGTTACCATCATCAGGGTCAGGGTTTGTTTTAGCTGAGCTCTTGACCCTTGACTTTTTAATATTAGTTTTTGTTTAGGCAGTTTTAACTGCATTAAAACCAACCAGACAAGCAAAGTTAAGAGGCGATCAGGTGGTGTTGGTTATGTTTTCACATAATCATTATTTGATCTGAATCACTGAACTCATTTAGAGCCCAATCTCTGAGTTAGATTTACATTACTGATTACAGCAGAACTGTGATTCTACAGCACAAGATCAACTTTATCAATACAATTTTTTTTTTTTTTTTTTTTAAAGTTGTCATCACAAAAAAAAATTATTTTATGCACACACAGACATCAAGAATCAGCATATGAATCTCAACAATGGTGACAAGCAACATATTCTAATAAACTGATCAACTCTGAACATCAGAAAACAAGCTACATGTAAATCTAACTCAGAGATTGGGCTCTAAATGAGTTCAGATCAAAAAACGATTATGTGAAAACATACTCAACACTACCTGATCATTTTTTAACTTTGCTTATCTGGTTGGTTTTAACACAGATAAAACTGTCCAAAAAAAATCTAATATTAAAAAGTCAAGGGTCAAGAGCTCAACTAAAACAAACCCTGACCTCGATGATGGTAACTTAAAAATTGTGATTTTCTCCTTTGGTGATTCTGCTTGTTATCATCAGGTGTCTTCAATAATGCTCAATCATCACTCAATTAATCACTTATTTATCTCATTAACGCTTCAGTGGGTGGAATAAAAATATGGCAGGACTTTTATTTTCTGACCCCTGGACTACCCACCTCTGTGTAGATGTAATGCAGTTCATTTCAACAACAATAATCTGTTATAGAATGCATTGCGGCATGAAGCATGTCACCATTGTTGAGATTTATATTTCTAATTATATTATATTGCAATTCACCTGTGAGGCATGTTTTTGGATTGTGAGGAAACCAGAGCACCCAGAGGAAATATGGGGAAAACATGCAAACACATAAAATTTATTTTATATTCAATAACACTATACGGCCATTTTTGATATTTATATCATACTGCTTGCTCATTCTGCTTTTGCAGTGGATATAAAAGCATCTCTTAAAAGAAATATCTCTCACCTCAGGGATGACAAACTGTCCTGCAATCAATAGCGCCCCCAACAGGTTGTCCCTCCCATCACTTCTCATCTCAAAGATGGGCACCTGCCACACATAAAATGGTTAGTTAAAGGAATATGTCACTTAAAATACCTTTAAAACGTGTTACCTGTGAGCCAGTGAGGATGACAGGCTTTCCCAGATTCTCACACATGAATGATAAGGCAGAGACGGTGTAAGACATGGTGTCAGTGCCATGCAGAACAACAAAGCCATCATATTCCTCATAGTATTTCTGTGAACGAGACAAAGATTTCTCAGCACTGACTGTCGAAAGTGGGGGGAAAAAAACTTGGGTTAAAAAGTTGTGTTAAAAATGGACAAACCCAGCGGTTGGGTTAAATGTTTGACCCAACCTGCTGGGTAGTTTTTATTTAACTCAACTATTGCTTAAAAAATTACTGTATTGATTGCTTAAAATGAACCCAAAATATGTTGGAAATTAACATTTAAGTTTAATAAATAATAATTAAATAATAAACATTTATTAAATTGCTTATTAATAAATGTTCACCTTTTGATTATTACTGTTGCCTCTAGTAATTATGTGTCTGATTTTTAATTTCCAACCTATTTTGTGTTCATTTTAAGCCAGCCATATAGTAATTTTAAAACAATAGTTGAGTTAAATAAAACTGCCCAGCACGTTGGTCAAACATTTAACACAACCGCTAGGTTTGTCCATATTTAACCCAACTTGGGTAGTTTTCAACCCAGCATTTTTTAGAGTGTAGAAATGGTTAAAAAAAAAAGGCACCTCGATGTCTTTTGCAATAGTGATCCAGTCATTTGGAGTCATATTGCTGGAGTCAAGCAGGGGAGAGTACTCTAAAAACGTATACACAACCCTCTTATCCAGTTTGGATCGTCTGAGGTTGAGCAAATGTAAATAAGCAAAATGTATCACAAAACTGTTCTGATAGGATCGCAGAAAGTAAGGAAAAACAATGCTATAATAAAAGGCGTTAAACATTACATAAATGCTTAGTTAGGATGCCATATTAAATAAACTTATCAACTTTTAAAAAGGAGGAGAAGGTTCTTACAATATCTTTTGATCTTGGCATCAAAGATGTATGGTGTTGTGGCTAATACTAATACAAAATAGTGTTGTTTTTAGGCTTGTACACTGCACATCCACTCTTCTTTAAAGGGTTAGTTCACCCAAAAATGAAAATTCATTAACTACTCACCCTCATGTCGTTCCACACAAATTAAAATTTTTTTGATGCAATCCGAGAGCTCTCTGACTCCTCCATTTAATTACCACTTTCAAGGTCCAGAAAGGTACTAAAGACATTGTTAAAATAGTGGATGTGACTACAGTGGTTCAACCTTAATTTTATAAAGCGACGAAAATACTTTTTGTGCGCAAA